>NC_045140.1:11357130-11581939 GCF_008831285.2 Nymphaea colorata
TCCCGAGACCCATCTAACATACTTCAACACTCCCCCTCAAGTTGGGCATACATATCAAACATGCCCAACTTGGATACATTTCTCTCAAATGAGGTCGAAGATAAAGCCTTCGTCAGAACATCAGCCGTTTGGTCTTCAGATCTCATGTAAGGAAGTACAAGTTCTTTAGCATCAATTCTCTCTCGAATGAAATGCCGGTCAATCTCAACATGCTTTGTTCTGTCATGAAGCACAGGGTTGTTGGCCAAGTTAATTGCGGACTTGTTATCGCAATACATCTTCATTGGTTCTTCAACCTTTATACCAATATCAGTCAACAATACTTTCAGCCACAAAAACTCAGAAACTCCCATAGCAACAACTCTGTATTCTACTTCAGCACTGGAACGCGAACAAACATCTTGCCTTTTACTTCTCCACACTATGAGATTCCCTCTCAAATAAATACAATAGCCAGAGGTGGACCTCCTAGTGTCAATACAGCCTGCCCAGTCTGCATCTGAATAACCTTCAATCCCAAGAGTGTCTTGCTTGACATATAAGAGACCTTTGCCAGGATTCCTCTTCAAGTAGCACAAGATCCTGTCAACAGCCTTCAAGTGGGCATCCGTGGGAGCATGCATGAACTGGCTCATCACATTCACAGCAAAGGTAATATCAGGTCTAGTGAGAGTAAGATAAATTAACTTCCCTACAAGACATTGATATCTTCTTTTTGCCTCTTCACAGAGTGGCTCCCCGTCTCTAAGACTTAGCTTATGGCCAGCATCTAGAGGAGTAGAAGCTGGTCTACACCCTAGTTTCCCAGCCTCCTTTAACAAATCTAGAGTGTACTTCCGTTGATTTAGCACAAGGCTAGTCCCAGACCTAGCAATTTCTATGCCAAGGAAGTATTTCAACTTACCAAGGTCCTTAAGATCAAACTCGATCGCCAACAGTTTCTTTAACTTCATTATTTCATCTTCATCATCACCTGTGACAATCATATCATCAACATATACCAACAGAATAGTAACCTTTTGCTTATTTCTCTTCACAAAAAGTGTATGATCTCCATTCCCTTGATGGTATCCACATTGTCTCATGACAAGTCTGAGTCGTTCAAACCATGCTCGAGGAGATTGCTTGAGCCCATATAAAGCTTTCCTTAGCTTGCAACATTTTTCAGGTTCCTCATATCCTGGAGGCATACACATATATACTTCCTCTTCAAGGTCTCCATTGAGAAATGCGTTCTTGACATCAAGTTGGTACATCTTCCACTCCTTCATCACAACTAAAGAGATAATGACTCTGACAGTCTTCATCTTCGCAACAGGAGCAAAGGTCTCCAAATAATCAATCCCATATTTCTGACTAAACCCCTTGGCCACAAGACGAGCTTTGTATCTTTCAACACTCCCATCTGGTTTGTACTTGATGGTGTAGACCCACTTAGATCCAACCAAGTGAGCCGCCTCAGGAATCTTTACAACTTCTCATGTCATGTTTCTTCGCAAGGCTTCCATCTCTTCTTGCATTGCATAAGTCCACTTAGGATCACTCTGAGCCTCAGCAACATTCCTGGGAATCATAGTCAAAGAAAGAGAAAATACAAAGCATTTGTAGTCCTTGCTCAGTCTAGAATATGAAACAAAGTTACCAATAGGATGTTGAGTACATGACCTGACACCCTTTCGCAGGGCGATGGGAAGCTCTTCACTAGCAGCAACAGTCTGAATCTATTCTTCAACAGGTTGCTTCTGCGCACGACTTGGGTCATCCAGGGAAGGACTAATTGGATTGGGAGTAGAATTCTCACCACCTGTCATCTCATCTGTACAAACTCTTCGCCTAGAGTAAACTTGCCCAAATAAACGATTGCACTTCTCTTCTGCCTCAGTGGAACACTCTCCATTTTTCTCCTGTTCATGCACCTCACTAGATAGACCATTTTTCTCCTGTTCATGCACCTCACTAGATGGACCATTTTTCTCCTGTTCATGCACCTCACTAGATGGACCAACGGAGTCACACCTGTAGTCCAAAAAATCAGTAAACTGAATTTCCTGACTCGAAGAATACTCTTCCCGTGACATAGAGTACTCCCCTGAAGAGGATTCTCACCAAAATAGGAAACATGTTCAAGGAAAGTGACATCTTTGGTAACATAGGCCCGACCAGTGGAAGGGTCTCGACACTTGTACCCTTTTTGAGTGGGAGAATACCCTAAAAAAATGCCCTTAATAGATCTTGGATCAAGCTTTTTAATGTGAGGACTATGATTGTGAATAAAGCAAACACAACCAAAAACTCTGAGTGGAAGAGAGAAAGGTTCACGAGTCCCCGGTAACAGAGAGTGAGGCGTCTTCCCATTCAACACACGACTAGGCAACCGGTTTATAAGATACGCACTGGTCAGCACAGCATCCCCCCAATACTTTTTTGGAACATGACGTTGAAAAAGAAGAGCCCGAGTCATATTCAATAACTGACGATTTTTTCGTTCAGCAACTCCATTTTGAGGAGGGGTATAACTACAGGAAGTCTCATGAACAATTCCCTTTTTTCAAAAGAAGCTATCAACAAACTGGCACATATACTCTCGAGCATTGTCAGATCGAAATGTCTTAACAGATGCTCCATATTGAGTTTCCACATAAGCAATGAAAGTCTCTATGACAGTAGGAACTTCACTACGGTCTTTCAACAAATAGACAATAGTGTTACGAGAATAATCATCTATAAAGGTGATAAAATATTGAAAACCATGACAAGAAGGAATCCCTGCAGGCCCCCACACATCAGAATGAATCATGGCAAATACCTCATTAGACCGATGGCTAGACAAAGGGTATGAAGCCCTAACATGTTTGGCCAGGTGACAGACATCACAAGACACCATAGTCATATCTAACCTGGAACATATATCAGGAAACAACTGTCTAAGAAGGCCAAAAGGCAAGTGTCCAAGGCGCTCATGCCACCGTAGAAGCAACTGAAGGGAGTCCTCTCTATCCTTCGTGGCTTGGCTGACTGCCGTCATGAGAGCCTGAGCAGCACGCATAGGTAAACGATAGAGCCCGTCAGAAGCTAGACCAATCCCAATCCTCTTCCCTGTCACCAAGTCCTGCATAACACAGCGATCAGCGGAAAATATAAGTTCGCAATTTAACTCCTTCGTGATCTTGCTAACCGACAAGAGATTCAAGGGAATATGAGGAACATGCAAAGCATTGTGGACTAAGAACTTGTTCAAAAGTGGGAGACTCCCTTTTCCAGCCACAGAGATAGATGAACCATCGGCAAGGGAAACACGATCCTTTCCTGATGAAAGCTTATACCCATGAAAGACCTTAAGATCGCCGGTCATGTGGTGAGTAGCGCCACTGTCAATGATCCACTCTCCCATACGGCAATCCGCCATAACGTCTATAGATGAAGAAGCTGCCAAAATCACAGATAGTCCAATAGGAGGCACGAGCAGCGATACAACAAGGGAGGCACCGATGACAACGGAGAGCACCAACGGGCAGTAATATCCGGATTCCCAATCAGCCCCAAGAGTGAACGGAATGTCGATTGGGGGACACGTTCGTCGATGTCGCTCGACGGAAGCGGTGCCTTCTCTCTCTCGGGCTGCAATCTCCCACGGGTAGAGGTTGCACCACACGTTCTCCTTGCTGGAATGAAGATCCAAGAGGCAAAACCCAACAAGTATCAAGGTATAGAAGTGAATAGGAAATCAACTTCGAGACGAGGAAAGCCTTCACCCGTAAGACTAATTTAACCCCGGTCTTTTGTAAGGAAAGGGGGATGCGATCGCCGGAGCGCCGGCGGACGTTGAGGCAATCCTCAAGTTACGCTCCTCTCCTCCTTTACGTCCTCTACCAAGTCACGGACCAGCCACCTCTTCTTGCACGGTGGGCGCCAAAAAAAACAAGAAGATGGAATCAAAGATCAACCAAGCAATATATTGCAGGTAAGAGGTGGATGCACTTCACCGGATTTGCAAAAGACCCCTAGGAAGTGACGTGAATAGGGGGAGGCAAGCCTAGGAAGCGCCTAAGCACGCATATCTTCTTTCTTCTCCGGGAAGCAAGACTACGGCGCAAAAGGCAGTGGCGCAAGGGACAACGGTGACGGCGACGGTCAACAACGCAAGAGCGACGTCGCAAGAGTGGCTGCGATGGCGATGGCGCAAAGGGTGACACCGGCGGCGGCGGAAACAGCGACGGTGGTATTGGGTACAGCGGCGGTGGCTGCTGAAGCAACGGCGGCTGCAGCGGCGGTGGCTGCTGAAGCAACGGCGGCGGCGGCGGTGGCAGCGGCGGCAGCAGTGGCAGCGGCGTCGGCGGTGGCTGCTGCAGCGGCGGCGGTGACTGCAGTGGTGGCGATGGTAGCGGTGAGAGATATTAGGGTTGGAACTTCACAAACCCTAAAAATTTCCCAAACTCGTCGGCTCTGATACCATGTAGAAACACGAACAA
This sequence comes from Nymphaea colorata, assembly GCF_008831285.2. Lineage (NCBI taxonomy): Eukaryota > Viridiplantae > Streptophyta > Magnoliopsida > Nymphaeales > Nymphaeaceae > Nymphaea > Nymphaea colorata. The sequence goes on from NC_045140.1 coordinate 11,361,600, forward strand.
GAAGAGGAAGAGAAACAACGATCACGATGTAACGTGGAAAACCCTCAACAAGAGGGAAAAAACCACGAATGAGGAGGAGTCGGTGCCCACTAGCTGCTAGACTCTCTCTCTCCTTAGTCTTTCATTCACACCATAAGGATTAGGGTTACACGACTTAAATAATGCCCAACAAGGGCTACAAGTTGGATCGGATACGGATCCGGACCTGGTCCCGAGACCCATCTAACATACTTCAACAGTATGTATGTATGTATATATATATATATATATATATATATATATATATATAGAGAGAGAGAGAGAGAGAGAGAGAGAGAGAGAAGAATATCCTTCATGCTAGGAAGAATGTCAAACAAGGTCATTTATAACTATACTGTTCATGATGAACTTTTATGCATTCAAGTGCCATTAAATATGCTTTGGAGTAGTTTTCGTATTGTCTGCTACGTCCTTATGCATGCAGTTGATATGATGCACATGGCCAGTTTATTGCAAGCATGGAAGAGTTCGGGATAAGGGAAGATGACATAATAAAAGATGGCAATGTATAAAAATTAGACCAATTTGATTACATCTTAAAGCATTGCACTAGATAATATGAAACTCAAGAAAAGTACATCACTCTCTCTCTTCCTTTAGGTTCTGATTCAAATATTCAACCAAGTATGAAATTCGAACTGGATAAAATGTTTTGCACATCCAATCAACAATTCCACCACTTGATGCTCTTTTTAGGGCTCTAGTACTTTGACCATTTTCTCAAACACAGAAGTGATTTAGCAATTAATTCTATAGAAAATACTTGACAAGGAGGAACAATATTAAATATTGGACCCTGCTAACAGTTAACTTGCCAAAGAACAAAAACAGTGGCTCCTCTTGCTCAAGGACTATGCAAGAACAGAACGAATCAGTTTTGTAGTGCAATCAGAGTGTCATCATAAATACATTATCCACTTTCATCCAATATTATATCAGGTTAGAGAAAGATGGCCAACAGAATCTCATATAGAATCTATGGCCACAAATGAGCAAAACTATCAGAATAAAATGATAAAGTGCTTGCAATAATAGGAAAATTTTTGTATCATCTGAGCAACAAGCAGTTAAAACACAAAGTACTATACCACTAGAAGCTTTACAACTTGCCTTACATCAGCATATGCTATGACCCAACCACGATCAAGCAAGCTCAAGTGATCAGAACACCAGCTCTTGTCTAAGACTTCACCATAAGCCCCATAGCCATGTAACAAGCCTGGCCTTTTACCACATTGTGCTGACCTCTTAGAGTAAACAATCGTTAAAGGTACACAAACACCATCAAGTGAACTTACTTCTTTTCTTTCACAAACAAATGCTTCATACAGAGTACTCCAACATTGTTGTTCTACTTGTTTGAAAATACCCAACAGATCCTTGTGAAGATAATGACTGAACTGTAAATCACATCCTGCATCACTGTTGACTCCAACAACTTTTTCTTCATCCACAATAATAAAGTTTTGGTTTAACATATCAAAATCAACTATCAGATCTGGCATCTGCATGTTCAAAGTAAGAAAGAGAGAGCAGTAACTGTATTACAATTGTAGGTTTGGCATGCATATTTGGAACTCATCAACATTTCCATGAAACATTGAGCAGAGAAGTGGAGAATCATGCCCTTGACACTTACCAAATAAGCCACAGGCACAACTAAAGTAATCAAAGAAAAGCTCTACAAAACTATGTTACCTCTAACTTACCCTCAAAAGTATTTTTATCCTTTTCATTACATAACCAAAAAAAATCCAACAAATGAAACTTTAATTTTCAAATGCCAACTAACAAGCCATAAGCCAGTGATATTTGCATCTATCCCACCTGATCTTGTAACCATTTTAACTTTAAAAATTTACTAATCCACTAATTGGTTTGGTAAAAGATGGATATAGAAAAAAGAACTACACATTAAGATTATTGAAAATGCAGAGCAACAGAAAAGATAGCAATTGCAGTATGGATATAGCATTTTTTACCACTGGAGAAGAGAGAACTGCACGATAAATGTGCATCTTAAAGTCATGATTTGAACCAGGAGTTATGCTGCAAATATTTGGAGGCAGAGGAAAGAACCATGGTTTGAAATCATCCAGGTACAGTGGACGCTGCAAAAAGTCATGGATGTAAAGTTCAGTGACCATATAATGGAGCACTGAAAGGGAAATAAATGGCTTTTGAATGCCACAAGCTTTTGATTTGCAGATTAGTCATCAAATATACAAGGAAATTTTAGAGGAAACTATAACATCATTCCATAAGAGTTCTAACAAAGATGTTACTAACAAGAAGTGATGCATCAGCTAAAAACTTTTCAATTTGGTTCTGAAGAGGCCAAGATTAAAGCTGTAAAACTTTTAGGTGAATTGGTCCCTGAATATCAATCAACCAAAACATCAAAGTGGCTTATCTGTGGCTAGTGATGAATTTTTTGGAAGTATAAACCATACTTGGAATTAATTCCAAGGGAGTGCGGTAGAGCATATTGTAGTCTGTACTAGAACTAATGGTTTTCCCGTTTCTAGCATTCAATGCACACTGTGAGCATATTACTGGAGCAAATGTAGCTATATGGTTACCAATCTCCTTTCCCTTCAATGAAATTTAAAATTAAACAGTATTGAAAAACTGACTAGGCCATGACAAATTTGATATTGGGTCCATGCTAATGGCATCTAGTGCCTGGTCATGATACAGCAAGACTACAAACTCATGGTTCCAACACAAGCTAAAGCCACTTCTTAGGAATGTCTACATAGCGACATCTATAACTGAACAAGTTTAAGTTTTAACTTTTCATAACTGGGGCATTTGGTTTCCCGTGTCAAATAAGAGGAACCACCAAAGAGGGAGTTAAAAACCACATTTTTTTTCAAAAATCTGTTGTTACATTATCATATTGATGAAAAGGCTGGAACTTTATAAGGTGCAGTATGAAGTCTGTAGAGGCCTGAGATAATTTGTAGCAAAAATTTGTGTGATGCTGCTGATGTGGCAAGGGGCCTACTATAAGAGTCCTTGCCTCAAGCAAATGCTGGATCTAGGGTTCTCATATCTAAGTACCTGAACTCCTTAGTCCTTCCACATTATAAATTGGAGGGAGCTGAACTCCTGACTTGATCTTCCTCCTCTATTATATCACCCCCTCAATCTAAGACCTTGGACTCGAAGCAGATCTTGATGCATTCTTAGAGGCGAACATTATTCTATGGTAGTATGGTGTTTAATTGGTTCGTTTCCAGAATAATTGCAAAGACTGCAGATTAACTACTCTCATTGAACAATCATGCACTCAGTAATACATAGGACCATAAGCTGAAATTCTTCAGATGGACAATAAAAAAAAATTATTACTACTGGTTCTGAAAAAAAAAAAAAAAAACTAACTTATGTCAAAGAGAAACACAGGTGTCAACCATTCTCAAATTCAAATCCCTAGGAACAAACAAGATTCTTCAGGAGAAAAATGTCAAGGGTCATCATCTATTTCCAGAAATGGAGAATCCCAAACATGTAGCTGAAATGAACTTATATTGATCAAATAATCAAAATGCAGAAAAAAAGACGTGGTCCAACCAGAAACAAGGCCTTCAACATAAAGATGCACACAAAGAGCAAGACCTAACGATGGGTGCATTACCAGTTTCTTTTTTTTTTTAATAGAACTTCCACCTGTATCCATCAAAGCAAAATCACATTGCAAAAGTTTTTCTTGAGAATTTTTTTTCTTTTAAATTGCATGATCTGGCATTACCTTAGAATTATATGGGAATTAGAATCATTTGCTGAGTGATTTATCTTTTAATACATTGAAGTTTCATGGATATTGTTTTTGGGGAAAATAGGGCTGGTGATGGACCACCCCTAAACAGTAACATGATAATAAAGTTCCCACAATAGAAACAAGTTGTAGGGATCAAACTTTATTCAGCTTAAGAATTACAGTACCTTGAAATCAACTTCCAAAGGCATATTTACGGAACAAATCATAGGAGACCCATTTTTTTGGATAAAGAGAACCAAGTGCCTATCAAATATATCCATATCTTCAAGGCAAACATCTGGACCGGCATGAATGACATCCTGAAAGAAGAACAAAAATTTAGCCTTTCAGCAAGTATAAACTATACTACGACCTAATTAACAAACACAAATACTGACTATATGGTTAAAAAACATAATATTAAGACCAGTGAACATGATACAACATAAAGAGATAATGTTTATTGTCACTTGAGATGCATGATCTAAAAGGCGCAGCTTGAATTCAACTAGTGTAAAGCCAGCCAAACCATTAGATAGCATTCAACATCAAACATAACCAGGCACAGGCCCTTTAACGGCAATTCTTAAACTAATTACAGACAAAATAACATACCAAGGCACAACTAATATGCAACAGGTATATAAAAAGAACAAAATACCCATGCAACAGATTCACATAAAAATTGCTATTCTTACAAATGGAAACCCACTATGTCTCATGAAACTTCAGGAGGCACAAAATGTTGATGTTGGACACATCCCAGCATAAACTTTAACACATCAATTTAAGGTCTTCTTACTGCCTAGTGCCTAGATGGCTAGGCACCTAAAAGCCCTAGCTGGGGCACAGTCGAGACTCAAGAAAAGGAAGAAAAGCTAAAAAAATAACTGTAAAATATATAAAATAAACTTGAACTTTGAAAAACAGTAGAAAAAAGCTCACATATCAAAAATTTGAAACCGATTTATTTTCATGTAAAAACCAAAACAAGAAAACAGCTTGGGCCTTGGGGTGCTTTCCACTTGAGCAGCAGTCCAGACACAGCTTGGTGCAAGGCTTGCATCCAGGAAGATTATGCTGAAACCATGTGCAACTTTTCACTATATAAGAACCACATGCTTAAAAACTGGAGACAGGTGTCAAAGTGCCAGTCACCTCTAAGCTTCACTAAACACACCCATGAAAATAAGTATGCAACATTGGTCACAAAATGTCTACCTTATGGACACCTCCTTGCAAGTGTCCAGTTGTTTTATATTGTTGAAATAAGAGAGAGAGAGTCGTTTTTCTTATTGATCCCGTAACCCTAATCTCAGATTAAAAGAGATTAGGGTAAAGACTACATATTTACAATTTCAGTCCACTAAAATATTAGAAAATAATAAGTAGTCCCTAGTCCACTTTATAATATTACAGAAAGCCTCAAATTGACTCTAAAAAGAACTTTAACACTCCCCCTCAAGCTGGAGCATAGTTATCAATCATGCTCAACTTGTTACATCCTCTCAAGAAATCTCCAATGGAAAGAGCCTTAGTAAACATATCAGCTGCTTGATCTTCAGAGGAAACATGAATTGTGCTAATGACTCCTTGTACGAAGTCTCGAACATAATGGCAATCCACTTCAATGTGTTTCGTCCTCTCATGAAAAACAGGGTTATTTGCAATATAGGTAGCTGCTCTGTTATCACAATACATCTTCATAGGAAGTTTCACTGATATTCCCAATTCTAGAAGAACTGATTTAACCCATGACATTTCAGCAGCCGTTTGAGCCATTGCCCTATATTCAGACTCGGCACTCGATCTAGCAACCACATTCTGTTTCTTGCTCCTCCAAGAGATAAGATTCCCGCCAATAAAGATGCAAAAACCTGTAGTAGATCTCCTGTCATTTATTGATCCTGCATAATCAACATCACTATATGCTTCTATGTCCACACATTCTCCTTTTTTGAACCATAACCCCTTTTCGGGGGCCGATTTCAAGTATTTTATCACCATTAAAGCAGCCTCCCAATGAACTTTTCGAGGTTTCTCCATGAATTGACTCAGCTTATTTACAGCAAAGCAGATGTCTGGACGAGTAATGGTCAAATATAAAAGTTTTCCTATTAGGGATATGTAAGAATGAGAGTCAAAAGCCTCTGATTCATCATTGCGCATATGAATTCGAGGATTCATAGGAAGTGTAGCAGGTTTGGCTCCCAATAACCCTGTTTCCTGCAGAAGATCAAGAACATATTTCCTTTAAGACATCACAATCCCTTTACTACTACGAGCCACTTCAATACCAAGGAAATAACCAAGATCTTTTGTAACAAAGTGTTTTTGTAGAAACTCCTTTGTTTGAGCTATCTCTTGAGCACTTTCTCCAGTGAGGACAATATCATCAACATATACAATCAATATCACTATACCAGAAGTCCCTCTCTTGATAAATAACGAGTGATCAAGCTGAGATCTTTGAAATCCACATTTAAGTCCATTATAATATGCACATAACTTTACCATGGCATGTACTACGTGCATGCCTATGACAACATTAAACTATATAACAAATTCCAAGGTGCCATCAGCGACACTTTCTTTCATTCAAGAATGTCTTCAAACTTCCCTTATAGCAATAGCTGACGAACTTGCTAACTTATGTGTCAATATCACAATATCATCAACATATACAATCAACATCACTATATCATTATGGAACCATGCACGGGGACTTTGTTTAAGTCCATAGATAGCCTTTTTTAGTTTGCATACCTTGGAACACTCCCTCTGTCGTTCAAAACCAGGTGGTTATGCAATGTTCCCAACATTCTTGTCAATTTGTTATCTGTCAGCAGTATTACCAAAGAGTTAAACTGTAATCTAATTTTCTCTGCTGATTGTTGTTTACTGCAGGACTTGGGAACGGGGCAGAAGATTGGGATTGGTTCGGTTATTGATGGCCTCTACAGACTGCCCGTACAAGTTGCTTCTGCTTTGATTTCAGCCACCAGTGGACAGTTGCCTGGCATGGAGGACAGATCCATCATTATGCGTTGGCACGAGAGACTTGGTCATCTTCCATTTCCGTTGCTTAAAAAGTTGTTTCCTAGGATGTTTCATTCTGTTTCTTTGGACACCTTCGTCTGTGAAGTGTGTCAGTTGTCTAAACATGTTAGGGCCTCGTACCTTATTTCATTCAATAAAGCCAACCGTCCTTTTGCTTTGGTTCATTCTGATGTTTGGGGTCCTTCGGGAGTACCCACTTGTCGTGGCTTTCACTATTTCATGACTCTTATTGATGACTACTCCCGGTGTACGTTCGTGTATCTGTTGAAAGAACGTAGTGAAGTTCCCGACATTGTCAAAAACTTTGTGGCATTTGTTGAAACTCAATTCCAGACCCCTGTTCAGACCCTTCGTACTGACAATGCTCGAGAGTATGTCTCCCAATCCCTTGATGACTTCCTGCGAAGCAAGGGTATTATACATGAAACATCCTGTAGCTACACACCTCCTCAAAATGGTGTGGCTGAAAGGAAGAACCGTCATTTGTTAAATGTCACCCAGGCCATTATGTTTCAACGTCATGTCCCTAAGCGGTACTGGGGTGATGCACTTCTCACTAGTGCTCATCTCATTAACCGTATGCCTACTCGTGTGTTGAATGGTCATTCCCCTTATTCTGTTTTGTGGCCTACTCAGAATCCCTGGCCTTTGACCCCTCGAGTGTTTGGGTGCGTTTGCTTTGTCCATGATCATAGTCCCACTCTCAAGAAACTTGATCCTCGGTCCATCAAAGCGGTCTTTTTGGGGTATTCCTCCACTCAGAAGGGATACAAGTGTGTTGACCCTAGCACTTCCAGAGTATATGTCTCCAGGGATGTTACCTTTCATGAACATGTGGCATACTTTCCTGCGACTCCTCTTCAGGGGGAGTGTCTAGGTGACAGAAGGGAAGAGTATTCTTCGCATCAGTTGATTCAGTTCATGGATTTCTTGGATTATAAAGTTAGTTCTCCAAGTGTGGAAGACGTTGTCAGGAAGGACAGAGACAGTCAGATGGAGGGGGGCCCTGTGGAAGAACAGCAGTCTCGAGGTCACTTATTTGGTCAGGTTTACAGCAGGAAGAAGAAGGATGTGATGGAAGATGTCGATGTTGCCAATCCCAATCTTCCCAATCTTGTGACCTCCCCGGATGATCCAAGTCCAATGAATGAAGAACTTCCCATAGCCCTGCGCAAGGGCACCAGGTCATGTACTTCTCATCCTATTCAGAGATTTGTTTCATATGCTAAACTCAGTAAAGACTACAAGTGCTTTGTTACCTCTTTATCTGTGGCTGTTATTCCCAGGTCAGTGGAAGATGCCAGGAAGGATCCTAAATGGCTACAGGCCATGACAGAGGAGATGGACGCCCTGGAAAAGAACAGTACGTGGGAGGTTGTTGACATCCCCAAGGGAACTCACTTAGTTGGTTCCAAGTGGGTGTTTAATGTGAAGTACAAACCTGATGGCACTGTAGAACGCTATAAAGCCCGCCTTGTTGCTAAAGAGTTTAGCCAGAAATATGGGATTGACTATCTTGAGACGTTTGCTCCCGTGGCGAAACTGAAGACCGTAAGGGTCATCCTAGGTCTTGCAGTGCAGAAGAAGTGGAGCATGGACCAACTTGATGTCAAGAACGCCTTCTTGAATGGTCACCTTGAGGAAGAAGTCTATATGAGCATGCCGCCTGGATATGCTCGGAACGGGAAGTGTTGCTATCTCAAGAAAGCTTTGTATGGTCTCAAGCAGTCCCCTAGAGCGTGGTTTGAAAGACTAAGAGTTGTAATGAAGACTAATGGGTATAAACAGGGAAATGGTGATCACACCCTCTTCATCAAGCAGAGAAATGGTCTGGTGAACCTTCTACTTGTATATGTTGATGATATGATTGTCACAGGTGACGACGAAAGGGAAAAAAGGAAGATGAAGGAAACGTTAGCTGCAGAATTCGATCTCAAAGATCTGGGCAAACTAAGGTATTTCTTGGGAATTGAGATCGCGCGATCTGAGACTGGGCTTGTTATGAGCCAAAGAAAATACACTCTGGATCTTTTAAAAGAGACAGGTAAACTGGGATGCAGGCCCTTTCTTACCCCAATGGAGTCTGGCACAAGAATAAGTATCAAATCTGGGACTATCTTGGATGAGGAAGGAAAAGGGAGGTATCAGCGGCTGGTTGGTAAACTTATTTATCTCACTCTTACTCGCCCAGATATTACGTATGCTGTGGGTGTGTTAAGTCAGTTTATGCATGCCCCTACTGATTGTCATTGGAAAAGTGCTGAAAGAGTATTGGGATACTTAAAGAATGACCCAGGGAAAGGATTGCTCTACACTCGACAAGATCGACTAAGTATTGAAGGATACTCTGATGCCGACTGGGCAGGATGCACAGATACTAGGAGGTCTACCACAGGATACTGCATCTTTCTTGGAGGTAACCTTGTGGTCTGGAGAAGTAAGCGACAAGAAGTTTGTTCCAGGTCCAGTGCTGAGGCTGAATACAGGGCGGTTGCTATGGGGGTTACAGAGATGCTATGGCTCAAAATTCTTTTGGCAGATATTGGGGTTAAAATGGAAGAGAAGATGATGTATTGTGACAACAAGTCTGCTATTAACCTGGCAAATAATCCGGTCATGCACGACAGGACGAAACATGTGGAGATCGATCGCCACTTCATACGGGAACGTATAGATTCAAAGGAGTTGATTCTGCCCTATATGAAGTCTGAAGATCAAGTTGCAGATGTCTTAACTAAGTCTTTATGTACATCTCAATTTGAGAAAAATGTTAGCAAGCTTGGCATGTTTGACATGTATGCCAAGCTTGAGGGGGAGTGTTAGAATATATTGTAATGGGGAATCGGGTCCATATCTGGACCCGGTCCTATGGGGCACGGATACCGAGGCAGGCTCGGTATCCTAGGCGGCACTCTTTCTCTCCCTCCTATATATTCTTCACTTACATGTAATTGTTGAGTTAAGTGAATGTTATTTTCTCTCTCCTAGGGTTGCGGTTTGCCCCTAGGTCAGAGCTTCCCCGTGGTTTTTCACCTCTTTTTGAGGTTTTCCACGTATACTGTGTGTGTTTTCTCTACTCTCTCCTTGTGGTTCGTGTTTCTACACAGTGCACTAAAATATTAGAAAATAATAAGTAGTCCCTAGTCCACTTTCTAATATTACACAAAGCCTCAAATTGACTCTAAAAAGAACTTTAACATATATGTTACTGCATATATAATTGCAATTGTTATCACATAAACCAATGTAGCCAGGAGTTAAAAGTTCAAGATTTTACTTCCTATGTTTCACATGAAACATTGGGCTCCTTATTCTTGGCAAATAGTTGTAGCTTTGGTGTTAAACCAATATAGAGCATGTTGCATTTAGACGATCATAGAATCCTTTGTTTAATGTTTTAACTTTTAAACCAAAGTCCTTATACCCTTGAAGCAGTGGCAAACGAAAGATTAGCAAAGTCATACACAGATATAGATGGAGCATGTTATTAGTTATTATTTATTAGATTAAACTTATTTTATGCAGTCAAACAGATGTCATGCCTCAGGCACCCAAAGAAGTGATGTAGATTGCAGAAGTTCTGATAGTAATTCTAAATCTAAGTTAAAGAAAGAACCATTGCTGTCACGGGATGACTCCTTCAGTCCGTGCAGCATGGCAAGAACCTAGTTGTCAACCTTCAAACCACCGAAAGGGACGCAAAGAGCGTTTTGGAAAACAAAGTGCATAAAAAAAAGATTGTGAATAAAGAAAACTCACAATATATTCATCTTGGAAAACTTGTACATCACGAGGGAGGTAAGAAAAGGAAGATATCTCAACTTTACTTACAAGATAGCCGAAGCCGCATACAAAGGATTCCAATGCCGACCACCCAAAACATAGAATCCCCACACATGACACTTAGACCGGTAGGAGGGTACTTCCTTACAAGTAAACAAACATAAACAAAAGACTCAACATAAGCAAAGTGAGTACATTGCAAAACAAAGCAAAGGACTATACAAACTCTTAGACACAAAAGAATATGCTCCCCACTTCAAATCAAGCGTCGTCCTCGGCGCCAACTCGTGGTAGGCACGGACTTCGTTTGGGTAGCGCAACTTCAACCGAAATGCATACTCCCAGGTAGGTTGCTTTACATCCGCCCACTTGACAAAATATTTCTTCGGCTCTCCAAGATAGTTGATCTTTTGTCGAAGAATTTGCTCCAGCTGTCTGTCGGTTGCGTGCTTACCTGTAGGGGCCCTTTGTAGGATTGGCTCCCGCTGTGGCTGACTCCGCACCGAATACTCGGCATTGGCATAGAATGGCTTCAGGTTGCATATATGAAACACTGGATGCACCTTGAAGTCTGGCGACAGGTCTAGATTATACGCTAGCTTCCCAATTCTCTTTGTCATGGTGAATGGCCTTTCATACTTCCGAATCAAGGCACGATGTCGCCCACAAAAGATGCCCGTGCGATCAGGATATAGCTTCATGAGGACTTGGTCTCCAACTCGAAGTTCGGCCGGTCTTCGATCTTTATCAGCGCACTTTTTCATCTTCTTGGCAGCCTTCTGCAAGAATGCCTTGGCGAGTTCCATCTGTTCATGCCAGTCTTTGACAAACTGATAGGCAAATGTAGGCCTTCCTTTCTCCTGAACAGCAAGAGTGTGCAACATCAAAGGTTGTTGTCCCGTAGCTATTTCAAACGGACTATGCCCAGAAGTCTCGCTCTTTTGCAAGTTATAGCAAAATTGGGCAACATCGAGCAATTTCACCCAACTTTTCTGGTTTGCGCTGACGAAGTGCCATAAGTACTGTTACAACAAGGCATTGATATGCTTTGTCTGCCGTCTGTCTATAGATGGAAGCTGGTGAAAACCACAAGTCTGATCCAAGCAATCGAAATACTTCACACCAAAACTTGCCCGTGAAGCGAGCATCGCAGTCGTTCACAATGCTCTTTGGCACACCCCAGTGCTTGACTATGTTCTTCACAAAGAATTCCACCGTTTTCTTTGTTGGGCATACATTGAAGTTGGGATAAACGTAGCATACTTTGAAAACCTATCCACAATAAGGATGGAGTTGTAGCCATTTACTTTCGGTATGCTCACGATGAAGTCCATGGATAGGCTTACCCATGGGCGTTTTGGAATAGGCAATGGTTCCAGTAGGCCGGCAGGCTTCTGATCTTTCCCCTTATCTTGCTGGCAGATAAGACAAGCCTTCACGTAGGCCTCGACATCATCTGGCATCTGTGGCTAATAATATCCGCGTTCAAGGAATGCTAAGGTCCGATCCTGGCCAGGGTGGCCAGCCCACAAGGTATCGTGCCACTCCTTTAAAAGCTCCCGTCGAAGGTTGTCCAATCGTGGCACGAATACACATCCGCCTTTGGTGAGAAGGAGCCCGTCTCGTAGCCAGAACTGTAGAGTCTTCCCTGCTTCAGCTAAGGCCACCAAGTGTTGTGTCGTCGGGTCCTGCCGCATCCCTTCGCAAATGTGCTCGAGAGCACCCTCCAGTTGTACTTCGGAGGACTCTACCCGAGTTGTCGCAAGTTTCACCTTTCGACTCAACGCATCAACAACAACATTGGTCTTCCCTACCTTGTACTCTAAAGCAAAATCAAACTCGGCCAAAAATTCCTGCCAACAAGCTTGCTTCAGAGATAGCTTATTTTGTGTCTGGAAGTAGCTTGTAGCTACATTGTCAGTCTTTACGGTGAACTGAGCTCCCAACAGATAGTGTCTCCATATGCAAAGGCAGTGCACGATTGCAGCCATTTCGCGTTCGTGCACAGTATAGCGCATTTCCGCTTCCTTCAACTTTTGGCTTTCATAAGCAACCGGATGACCCTCTTGCATCAGTACTCAGAAGCATCTGTATGGACCTCAAATGGCTTCGAGTAGTCAGACAACTTAAGTACTGGCTCTTTCACAAGAGCTCTTTTTAGTTCTTCAAAAGCTTCCTAGCAGATTGTGTCCAAGCTCAAGCCTTGTTCTTCTTCAGCAAGTCAGTGAGAGGAGCAACAATCAGAGAATACCCCTCGATGAACCGTCTGTAATAATTTACCAAGCCAAGGAAGAACCGCAATTCAGGCACTGTCGTTGGCGGCTTCCATTCCTGTATGGCTTTCACCTTCCCCAGATCCAATCACAACTGGCCACAACCTACAACATGGCTGAGAAAGCTGATCTCTTGTTGGCCAAAGAGACATTTTTCACACAAAGATCATTTTCCTTTAATACCTGAAACACCGTTTGCAGATGACTAACGTGCTCCTCCATACTTCCGCTAAAAACCACGATATCATCACGATAGACCACCACGAACTTGTCAAGGTATGGGTAGAAGATCTTGTTCATCAGTGTTGAGAAGGTCGCTGGGGCATTAGTCAACTCGAATGGCATAACTAGGAATTCATAAATACCATAACGAGTGACACAAGTTGTCTTCGATTCATCTCCTTCAGCTATCCTGATTTGCTAATAACCCGATCGAAGGTCCAATTTTGAAAAGATCTGTGCATTGCCCAACTGATCGAATAGGTCAACAAAAAGTGGTAACGGGTATTTGTTCTTGACTGTTACCTTTTTCAATGCATGGTAGTCTATGCAAACTGCAAAGACGCATTGAGCCATCTTGCTTTATTTGGAATAACACTGGCGTTCCGAACGGTGCCTTAGACGGTCGGATGAGGCCTGTTGCCAACATCTCATCGAGCTGCCTTCGCAGTTCCTTCAATTCGGTCGACCCCATACGATAAGGAACCATGGCTGGGGTTTAGCTCCAGGGACTAGTTCAATCTGATGATCGACTTCCTGTCTTGGCGGTAATCGTCTTGGCAGTTCAGGTGGCATTACTTTCTGAAACTCTTTCTACAAAGGAGCTAGGGCTGGTGGAAGAAGAATTGACTTGGCTTCTTCTTCTGCACGGATGGACACGAGGAACATCTGTTCTCCATGTCTCACGCCTTTCTTTAGTTGCATAGCAGACAACATAGAATGTGATTTTCCATTAGCATAATGGCAATGCACTGTGTGTGTGCAGTCAGGAGTGCTAATGAGTTGAGCTTTGGCAACATCATAACATCCTGGCCTCGAAGAAACTTCATACCAAGGATTACTTTGAAGTCATCTAGGAGAACAACTGAGAAGTTTGTACTTTGTAGTGTCAGCCCAACTCCCAATCTGGATGGCTACACCCTTTGCTTCTCCAAGGATAGGCCTCGCCGCAGAGTTCACTGTCTTCAAGGTTCTCTATCTCGGCTCCAACTTCAATCCCAATCTCTCAGCCTCTTCTTTCGAAACGAAATTGTGTGTTGCCCCGGTGTCTACCATGGTTGTAGTAGACTTGCCCCTCAGAGTAATATCCATGTACATCAGTTTTGTATTCACCATCGTGTTTGATGCTACTCGACTCTGTACAGCATTGAGCATTTGAACGGCTCCCATGCGCGATTGCGCTTCTTCAGCATTGGCCTCTGCAACTGCAGCATTAACTTGCCTGTTATCTTTTATTAGGTGCTTTGGACACTGCCTGTCGAGGGGTGCCTCTCCAGAACCAACAATTTACCACTTTATTTTGGTAATTGTTGTTCTCACGAAATAAAGGCTTCTTCTCGATTTGATGTTGGGTCGATGATTCACCTTTATGGTCCCGTCGATCATCCTTCTTTCCTCCATGGTTGGGTTTCTTCAAAGGCTTGAAGGTGTTAGTGTAGCTCTTGCGCTGGGTATCGGCCAGCGCTCTGCTGTTACATAAACATTCTCCAAAGTCTCTGGATTACACCTTTCCACTTCGGATTGTGCCCACGGCTAAAGTCCCAAAATAAACCAGTCTATTTTATCTTGTTCCTGCATATCTAGTACATCTAGCCTCTGATAGGTCCTCACATAGTCCCGCAAGGATCCTGTATGTTTCAATTCACCGACCATTTAATAAGCATGGCGTCTCGCATTCGGGGCCATGAAGTAATTCCTTAACTCTCACTGAAAATCATCGAAAGTGTCTATTGTGCAGATCCCCTTTTGAATGTCAAGTTGTTTTCTTCTCCACCACGCCACGACATCGCCCTCAAGCAACATAGCTACAGTCTTGACTTGAAGGTCGTCCCCCACAACGCCTTGTAGGTCTAGGTAGTATTCCACTTAGAACAAAAAGTTGTCGATCACACGACTATCTTGATTTCCATTGTATTTTGCTGGCCTCTGAACATCGACCCTTGCTGGTCGATCGTCACCTCCATCTACAATAACTTGTCTGTTGTAGTGTGTGGTTCATTGCCTGAAGTTCCTTGACTTCAGCTTGCAGGGCGGTCACTGTGTCAGTACGTGACCGATTCATGGCCATAAGGTCAACCATCTGTTCCTATAGGGTCTTCGTTTCGTCCCACATTTCCTCAAAGGACTCGGCTTCATTGCCCCATGCTTGTTCACCACTTCGGCCAGTTCTTCCTGACCGTGGGATGTGCCCATCTCGTGGGACTGGGCCACTCCCTTGCCCTTGGCGCTTCGCAGATTGTATTGAGTCGCCAGGACGTCCTCTTCGATCAACGCTCGTCGGCATGCTGTTCTATACCGACTCTCCAACCGCTTCCACAGATTGAGCCGAACGTGGCTCTGATACCAGTTGTCACGGACTGACTCCTTCAGTCCGTGCGGCATGGTAAGAATCTAGTTGTCGTCAGCCTTCAAACCACCGAAAGGGGCGCAAAGAGCGTTTTGGAAAACAAAGTACATAAAGAAAAGAGATTGTGAATAAAGAAAGCTCGCAATGTATTCATCTTGGAAAACTTGCACATCACAAGGGAGGTAAGAAAAGAATGATATCTCAACTTTACTTACCAGATGGCCGAAGCCGCATACAAAGAATTCCAATGCCGACCACCCAAAACATAGAATCCCCACACATGACACTTAGACTGGTGTGAGGGTACTCCTTTACAAGTAAACAAGCATAAGCAAATGACTCAACAAAAGCAAATGGAGTACATTGCAAAACAAAGCAAAGGACTGTAGTCACTGTACAGACTCTTAGACATAGGGGAACGATTGCAGTGTCATGCACAAAGGAGATACAAAGGAGCAAACAATGCCCATATAGTTGTAGCCTATCTTGAAATGAACCAGATGTACTGTGGCCTATTCCAATTGAAGGAAAATGAGCATTGTCCATTCACGCATAAATCCAGTACATCATGGAAAAGCCAAAAAGGAGAAGAAAAGATCTTACATGGTAATTGGTAAGTCATATTCTTTCTTGTTACATGAGAATACAAGAAACTCATTAGCATAATGCATTAAAGAAAGGTGCCACCATATCATTCAATTCAATGCAACATGAGAAATGTAGACATTGAATATTCTTTCTGAAGAGTACCCACATTGGACTCAATCAATATTTCCCAAAGGAAACTCAAAAAAGATAACCAATTGGTACTTTTATGCACTTCTTATGCCAATAAAATGTTACTTTAACCAAGAGTCGCCAATGCTTCCTTGAAGGAAAACTGCCCATAATTTTAAATTTCAGAAGGCACCCTAGAACTAGGATGTGTATTTAATGACTGTACAACATGGTCATGGCTAACGTGTTTTCTTTAAGTGGCCATTTATTGAGTTGAACAGTCATACATGTAGATTCTTTGCAGGTCAACCAAACTTTGATGATGTTTGGCTGACCCCACAGGTTGCAATTTCTTCTTCTTTGTGACCCTATTTCCTCTAAATAACCCCAAGAAAATAATTCACGAGAACATGCAATTTCAAGGTTGCTAAGGCATTTGAAAAGTGGTTATGCATCCACCAACAGATTAGAAAGAACTCTCTGAAGCACGACTGCAAAATGCAGGCACCTGCCAATCACCTGACGGGAAATTTGCCACAGCACACCTAGCAATATGATAACCTTCAGAAGCTGAAGCTTTATCCGACTGAAAGTTTGTGAGGACATAGAAGTACCCATGGTGGTGCTCCAGAAAACACTGCACACCATATTCACGTTTCTGAACTAGTTGCAGCCCTTCTTTCAATTTGGTTGTGCTAACCACATACACCTGGGGATGTGACAAATACTGCATCAGGAACAGCACAACCATATACACGACCTGCATTTCAATGAGAATAATTGACAGAGAGAATAGATGCAGGTAAGTTGACTTCCTCGGATGAAGTCCTTGAGTTGGAATTTATGGTAACGAACTTGCCATCTTTTGTGCTTGTAACCTCAGTGCAGTAGTTTGAATCACTTTCTTCAAATAGCAAAGTATCCACATTATTTGATCCCAGGATCGAGTAAAGTACTCTGTCAACCATAGCAGCAAAAGGTGACCTCAGTAAATCATTTAAGAGCCAGTCAGCCAATGCAGTAAGAAACACAGATGTTACCTGTAAGGCCTTCGAGTCTCATCTACTACTGTGTACATCAAGGCATTACTGTCTTCAGCCCATGCCACGCTAGCAACCCCATGTGCACTTGATTTTTCAATAAGAGAGCCCATTTTTAGATCTTTTATCCAAAGAGTGAACAGCTCTCTACCATCAATGTCCAGCGTATAAGCAAGGAAATTATGATTAGGAGAAACTCTACATGTGCCGACATGAACATAACCTGTGAGAAATTGCATGAGACTATGACACCATACAAGAACTAGATACAATATGTGACAAATTTCCATATTGGAAACAATGATACATGTCTAAAAAGTGTAAAACATTGCATGTGTACCAAAAAAAAAAAAAAGAAAAGAAAACTAGATGAGATACCAATACATCACATGATGTGACAGAAACATTTCATACACAGCATTCAGAGAAAACTAAAAGATGAAAATACATTTCATGCACCCTTATATGACATTCAGCATATGCTAGCTAAGATAGTATGACATAAAGTATAAAATGGATAAACAAGCGATCACAAACTAGATATTTCCAACAGCAACAGTTGATAGTTTAGTATCCAAATAACCATGGTTATTTTATTTTCATCATCGCCACCAATATCATGATATTTTATAAAATATCACAATATTAACGTTAAAAAGAGAAACCCTAAAAATGTGAAATACATGTTTTTTAAAAACGGGAAAGTAAACTTATAGTGTTTTATGTCACTTTTTTGCACTTTTTTGTTTTTCTCTTTCTTAATGTAAACATCATCATGGATTCAAATTTAAACTTAAATTAAGTTACTTAAATTAAATTATTCATAATAATTTTTATCATCATTAAAACATCATTTTTTATTATTTTATCTAGTTTTTATTAGTTTTCAATTAGTTTCTCACTTATTTGATTTTACCTATTTTTTATATATTTTTCATTTTTTAAAAATTTGATGATAGTTTCCGAGAAAACAACTCTACTGAAAAATACTCAAGAAAAGCCTCACCGTTAGAAATCTGAGAATGATATTCATGACAGTTCTTTTCATCTCTGACAATACCATTAGACAGAAACATTCTTGCGATCTGATAAGGTTCTAATTTCTTCAGTTATAGAAGGCAGTTCAAGCCTAAAAATTGTATACAAAGATAAGTACAAAGATGCACCAGAAAGCTAAAATCTTTAGTACACAACAGCTACTAAGATCTTTCAAAAGAAACAGTTTATGCCCAACAAAAAGCAATGATACAAAATATGGTGATACTATTGACTTGTCCAGATAGGAAAAAATAAATTAAGAAGAGACGTGCCATATTGTTCTGCAATTTCATTCCAATCAAGCAGTATTTCTTCTTTGTGATCTCCTGCTATTAACCCCAAAATCATTTTCACAAAACCACCATTGCTCTCAAGTCTCCTACAAAGTATGGGATATTCCTTTCCTGTCGGCACCCTTTGATAATATAACCTGAAAAGACAGAAGCAGTGAAAACAGTAAACATACTTAGCCAGTCGAAAAACTTCTGAAAAATACTAGTTCTCATCCTTTTTCAAAGTTGCCTTCCATGGACAATTTGCAAGTTAGTGTGATTTGTTCAAAAGTCGCAATTACTTGTATACACACACACACACACACACACAGAGAGAGAGAGAGAGAGAGAGAGAGAGAGAGAGAAAGGGATGGAATATTGACTTAGATAATTGGGTACAATTTGGTGTCTTCTTTTTTCTTCAGTTTTTTTTACCTTTTTCCTAACCAAACGGCCGTCTAACCCCTACATGGCTATAACCCCTACATGGCTACAACTGCTGCAGGCATGATGTACAGTGTTCGTTTGGCAGAACCGAGCCAAGCTATTCATTAATATAAACCTCAGAATGGGCTGAATCGATTCGGCCCGCAAGGTTTTCGGTTCAATTCCCAGATTCTCGTCAGCTCCAGCCCAGACCAGGGTCAAAGGATTAGGTTTGATGCAGACACATGACCCAAACCCGAAGTCTCGGGCATGGCTGTATAAATTTCTGAATCGGATGCCATGGATTTCTGGATCAACCAGTAACGGCTATACCTGACCCGACTAACACCTGGATTTGTGTTTGCCGCTTGGATATAAGAAGTGATCCAAATCGGAGAAGTACATTCATATTCATTTTTCACAACAGACCTCCGATGTCCGATAGATTTTCCGGAAACTACATTCCTTCACAGTACCATGAAAATCTTATGCATCTTATCGAATTAGGATCAACGAAGGGAAAAAAACAAAGGAAGTAAATCATGGCTCTCATTCGTCATTTTAAGATCGGCAAAGACCTCGATGGAATCTCTCGTTTATGTCGGAAACATGATCGAGAATGGCTTTAAAAATCGAAAAACAAATAGCCTCGCAATATCTACGTCTAAAACGGCAGACGGCAGATTCTCCTGCTTGCAAGATTTTTTTAATTCCTGATCAAAAACCCTAAACCCCTCCTCCCCTAACGCCCCCCCGCCACCCTCAAAACACCACACACAGACAGAGAGAGAGAGAGAGGGGCGCGAACCACGGGCCGTATCGTTCGGGAGGGGTGGAAATCTCAGGCGGCATTCGAGCCTTCATCTCCGTGACGAGCTTCCTCTGGAGTCCCGCAGTTCCCGCCATGAAGGCCTCGGCGTAGGCGTTCTCCTCCTCCAGATGCCTCGCGAAATCCGGGTCGTCCGTATTTCTCATCCAGTTGTAGGGATCGTCCCACGACCTGCCGTGCGCGGCCACGCGGAACGGGATCTTCTTGGGCGCCGGAGGCCGGGGAAGGAGACCGGCGAACCGGCCGCCCAAGCAACGGGCGGCGGCGGGGGAAGAGAAGAAGCAGGCAGCAATGGCGGGAGGGATGTGCTTTGGCGGGAAAAGGAAGGAGGAGCAGGGCAGCTTCCCTCCGAGCCCCAGTCTGAGGAGACAGCCAACCATGGCTGGGGAAAGACCGCCTCGCCTCTCCGGCCGAGATACCGCCGAGCCCACTACGAGCTGGCGAAAGTCCGTTTCTTTAACGGGGAGGAGCCCTTTGGATTTTGGATCTCTCTACTTGGAGACCCGAACCATAGTTTGAAATTTTAAAATTTTCGTCCTCGGCAACGCTCGTCACTGGAGGGCATGAGAAGCCGACAGCTCATAATTCGGAATACAACAGCATTGCCAGGATTCCACGTTTAATTCTGTCAGTTACATTAAAAATTTCAGATTTACTTTTGCATTTTATATGGCCAAATTAACATTCCACCCAAAGTTTTGATTGAGCAGAGGATTATGATCCACAGTCTTGTCCTGGAAAGAGTCTCTCCCCCCTCGCCTCTCTAGAGTTTTGGGCTTCTTTGGTGCTCAGGGAAACAGTTGAAGGCCCCCCTTGCTCCTTGGAGAGTTGTGGGCTTCTTTGGTGCTGTGTGAAGAGATGGATCGGTACTACGTGAAGAATAATAACCATGAGAATTGAATGGCCAATCCCAGCTACCCTCTGCTCCTTGGGCATCCCCACTCACAGTTGGATTAAGCAATATCTAACCAGTAGGATGGTCAAAACAACTAATCGCTATATTTAAACCTCTTTACAGCCCTAACAATTGGTTAGATCTAGTGAACCAATTTGTACTGGTGGTAGCCAAATTCAAGTTTGGAATCATTTCCAGACCAAAACTCCTAATCCAACAAGGCTGAAAATCCCAAGAAAATGTATCCTCACATTCATATTTGGGTAGAATTCTGTTTGGTTTGTCGTTGGAAGGAAACCTTGATACAGAGTCGAGCTCCAATCGTTAAACGAATCCGAAGCAATAATTTGTCCTGAATGAATCAAACTAATGATTCAGTTGGATATCTAACTCGAAGACAGAGTATTGACAGCCCTTGCATGCCAAAGGACATGCTTTTTCACTTGACATCAAAAGAATAGCTTCATTAATTCATAAAGTATGCACAAATCATGGACTTGGAACTAGTCCATCAACTAAAGCTTCATGTTTAGCTACACGGAAAATCCTAACACCTTATTGTGATTTAAAAGCACAACTGATGAATATTTGCAAGAGATGCCTCTGCAGGCGGAATGGATTCTGTGCCAGAGGCTTCAACATACATTGCACGCTTTGAGCCCTAGATGATTCTGATCCAGCACCATCCTCGCTTGCTAAGACCTGCGAGTCAAGATCCTTAGTTTTAACTTCTGATAGCATCATAATACAACAATGGCAGTTTAATGCAACAATTTAATGGCCTGAATCTTAATTATGGGCTGGAGATTAAATCTAGTTTGGTCCCGTCCATGTTCAGGCGGAGTAACTTGGAGTTAATGTCCAGTTTCCCAGGAAGGGAATCATGAAGGGGTGCTCCACCATACTTCAGGTTACTTACCAAAATCTGAAGATCAACACAACAGCATGTCTCCAACCAGTCATTTCTTTCACTTTTAAGTCATTTTGAAAAGTGCATACATGAGAGAAACTATACAACTCTAGGATATACACATGCAGTCATCATCTAATCTCAATTATTCAAAACTTGAGCACTAATTTCATGAACCTACACAAAGAACTCCAAGTTGTTTTGTCACAGAAGATTAAGAATGCTTTCATCACCTGTGTAGAGGACAATGGAAAACAATAATTGATAATAGTACCTTTTACTCGAAGAGGCATTCACAATACTGTCCAGGTCATCATCATCATCAAAACCACCACCATCACCATCTGAGAAAAATAGCACAAAAATGACTTTAACAATAGCAGTTGGAAACCCAGGTGACTGACAGTACAAAGGTCACTCTTGTGCAGCACAAGAAAAGATAAAAAAGGGCATTAAATAACTCAATAACAAGTATGAAACTAGTAAAAAGTAGGGCACCTACAGATGATATGAGAAGGAATCCATGGATAATAAAAATACAAGATCACAAAGTGCATGAGAGCCTCAGAAAAAATAAAAAAGGCATTAAAAAACTCAATAACGAGTATGAAACTAGTAAAAAGTAGTGCACCTAAAGATGATACGAGAAGGAATCCATGGATAACAAAAATGAAAGATCACACATGCATGAGAGCCACTTATACTGAAGACAGGCCAAACATATCAAAGATCCCAACAAATGGTAAGAATTTGCGCACCTGCTTCCTCATCACTGCTTCCCAAATCTCCCAAAAGAAATGCGTCCAGGTCATTCTCTGTAGGCACCTTACGCTGGCTTGATGACTCTGATATTTCAGGATTAGAAGGTGTAGTTACAGGTTGATTTGCTCGTGGCGTAACGTCCTTGTCCTGCTCTGTGGATCTGAACTGTACTTCATCCATGAAAGCTTTCTCATACCTAATTATTATATTATGAAAAAAAATGATAGCAGATGTAAGATGCGATTTTTAAAATCTCTATGATCTGGCGCATGAAAAGATTTCTTAATAAAAAATAATAAAAAGGCAAATAAAGGAGAAATTGTGCACTAGAGAAGATTTCAGAAATCAAAGATGGCAGAAGTTGTTTCAATGTTATCACAATTGCAACGAGGCCTTCAGAACCCCTTGTTCAAGTCTTGCACATTTAGATTTCAAAGGAGTTTGTTCCAGTAAACCAAAGTTATATCAATTATCCAGTTCAGCAAAAAAATCCACATGAATAAATTACATTTAGATCACCTCAAAAGGTTAGGAGTTTCAAGCATTTGAGTATGGTGTAAAATTTACAGATTTGCAGAAAGCTAACCCAACCAGAATCAAATAGGTCCAGTTAAGGGTCTAGGGTCTGTCAGGAAGGTCAGCAGAGCAACAGTCTTGAGCTAGACAGCTTAGATCATCACATGCAAGGTGATTTGCCTCCAAGGACCTAACATGCAGCCACTAGATAAATGAGAAACACTTACGGTGCAACATGACTTTGTACAAGTGTGAAATATATTCTCCAAAAGCATCTCTCTTTCATATGGCGTGGACACAGCTCATATCTGAAATGAGAAATTTCCTGCAAACAGCCAACATTAAGAATATCAAAATCTGAAACACAGGCACAAACTCGGCCTCCAAAATAAACTCAAAAAAGGTACCTTGCAGTTAGTTTAATGACACTGACAAGCAGACATAGACACATATGCCCACAGATATATAAAGATAAAACCAGCAATTGGTCGGTCTGACAAGTCACCTAGTCAGACCACTCACTGGTTTGGTAACGAGTCCCATGCCAAGGACAAGTTCCTTGACTAATTACCTGCCTACGACAAAAAGTCAAAATGCCTAGTCAGTCATTGACGACTAGGGTCTTTTAGCAACTTTGTCAACCTGCCAACTTCAGATTTTGGCACCAAGCATATCATAGATGTACTAGAACATTATATATGAGTGCCATATAAATCACATTTCAGAGAGAGAAAGAGAGAGAGAGAGATGAAGTGAAAACACAGAGTACTGGATATCTTGCAGTATGAACATGAACACAAGCATCCATGCCCGACTACTGCTACTGGAGGGACATTCACATGAATGCAGGATTATGATACTACAAGAGGGATATTCATCTTCATGAAGGACTATTATAATTTATACTAGATATTATCATCCTTTGCCACTTTGTAGCCAGTCTCCTTCGTGATTCAGTTCCCTGTCGGGCTACCTAACAGCAAGTTTATAACCACTTTTTACTGTCAGCTTTCATGAAGTCTGTTTCTTTGGCTTAAAAAGTTTATTTTTTCTTAATAATTTCTACTTTTCAGCAGCATCGACACCAGGAACAATATATAGGTTATAAGGAGACTGCATCTTTTTAAGTTCAATAGACCAAAAGGAACTAATGCACCTTAGTAGCAACACGCCTAAACCTCATCAACCTAATAACTGGAGTTAAGCAAGCAACAATGCTGGGAAAACAATTGAACATCTCTCCATTAATGAAGCAGGCCATAGATCCTTTTTTCCTTCTAAACTAAGTGTTCCTTTACTATCAGTTCCACGTGAAAGAGTAGAAAGATTTTTCTTTTGTGTCATGGGTGGAAATATGGAGGGAGGTTCTGTGCCTGATGTAATTGTAGCTTGCAAAAGGAAATCCTTAAATACACATATGATGAGAGAGGATCAGCGACCAACTCATGAAGCTGAAGATGAAGTAAACAAATGAAAAACTTGAAAAATAATGATCACCTTGACAGTAGAAAGCACAAGAGTAGCATGCCTTGCTTGCCATTCTGTCAAATCCTGTCTAACATTGGAAACGGTGGGTACATCTGATGCTTGTGGTTCATCTGCAAACAACAAGAAAGTGCTTAGCTGAAATAACTTAAACATAACGCTTAAGCAATATGTTGCAAACAAATTTCCGACCTTCTTCCAAACTATGACATTAGGACACCAGAATCTACACTCATGTGCAATGTGCATGCATGTAATGGAACATTGCAACATGGTATTTTTCAAAACTTAGGACAACCAGAATCTAACCATATGTGGATTCAAAGATTTCACAATCTAGAACAACCGACACATGAAAATAATCGCAAGTACGAAACATCAAACAAACGTTAAACCTTAAACCCAGATGAACATAAAACAAGCAAAATATCACAAAAATAGACAACTAAAATCAAGTAGAAAATGTTGCTTATATTAGCGATCGTTTGCGATTTCCATGCAATGACCGTCTGCATCCACGTCATGACATGCGTCATGGGTGAAATGCAAATCCGAAAAAGATGATGACATAATAATAATATTAATAATAATAACAGCATGATTTCGCGGGTAATTTGCTTCCAAGGATGCCATGTTGATAGTAGGAAGGGCTTCCAGAACCTAATTCGCTCAACATGAGACAAACACTTGAAATTGGATATCCTAAAAGTATACACTTAAGAGAACTTAGTAAGTATTGCTTCCATGATAACAACAATGTAGTCAACTTGTCACATCCGACCTGAGCACCATAACCCTCGTTGACGAGAAAATTAAACAGCGAGATCTGTGTTAACGAACTGGAAAGGCCTCCCTTAAGTCCAACCAAATACTAAAATCACACAACGCATAAAGGAAGGGCAAATGTACAGTTGGCATGGAAAGAACTCTAATTAATTTTGTGGTCTCGGATCTTCGCCAGTTAACTTCCACAATCACTAGAAAAAAATATAAACCACGATTTGAGATCAAGAACTCATTTCCATTTCAAAGACAATTATGGAAAGCACCCACGGGAAAGCAATGCACATCACAGCATCACAAGAAAGATCGATGCGATGAAGTGGATCGGATTCTCACCTTCGAGCGGGAAATCACGGAAGGTGCTGATAGTGAGGCCCTTAACGAACTCGCGGAGCTCATCGGTGATGCCGTACTTCTCGAGGTCCGGCGGTGGAGCGGAGGCGGGCGAAAGGGTGGGGATCTGAGGGGTGATGCCGTCAGCGAGGGTCTTGATCTGATCGGGAAGCTTGAGGGCCTCGGCCTTGATCAGATCGGCGCGCTTGGTGGCCTCCACTGCAAATTCCTTCGATCGCTTAGCCGTCTCCGAGGCGATGCCCTGAGATAGCTTCGCCGCCTCCTTAGTCAGCTCCTGTGACCTCTTTGCGGCCTCCTCTGCCAGGCTCCTCGCCTTCTGCAACCAGGAATCCATGGTAGAAACCACCCCGCGAGAGAGAGAGGAGGGATGGTGAGACACCCCGCGCGAGAGAGAGGAGGGATGGAGAGAGGGGCTTCCCTCGATTTCCGATATTTGGAGAAATTTGAAGAGTCGAACGCCAAAGATGGAAAATTGTAATGAGGGAAAAGCTAATCACCGTTTCCCTCTCCCGGTAAAATCCCAAATTTGTTTTCGCAAAAACGTCCTTACGTTATCATCATATGTCCGAATAGAACCCGTGCCGTTCCCTGCACATTTTATAAATTGACAAAAACTGTCACTGATCAATACAATGTCACTCATCAGTACGATCATTCCTCCTTTGTGTTATTTATTGCGAGGTGTGGAAATAGCTGCACCCGGTGTGACCTGGGCACCGGGTCGGGTGGCCATCGGGAATTCGATATCGATCCGATTTAAGTTAAGCCCAAAAAAGCGAGATCCGGGCCAGCCCGGCTCGACCCGGGTGGATCCGATAAGCTGGGATTGGGCTTGATAATATTTTTTTTTAATTTTTATTAATTTATATATATATATTTATAATATTTTATTGTAATAATTATTTCAATGTATTATTTTATATTAAAAAATAATTTTTTTAAATATAATCAGGCTCGGACTTTTGTTTTTCGAGTCAGGTCGACCCGAACCTGACTCGTTATCGGGTCGAGATGCCCAGCCTACACAAAAACCAAATAAGTTACGTATTCTTACTAAGAAGATGCTTCTACGCCCCTGTAACACACAAGTCCCTCTTTCTATTCTTTGATTGAAAAAATCATTTTTAAAAGGCAATTTCAATCTTAATAAGCTAATATTTTCTGAATATTTTATGGAAAAATAGTCACGCAACAGGGGGGGGCAGTTTGCCTGCCCCTTTTAACTTGACATATAAACTGATTTAAACGGATTTCCTTTGTTTTAATGGTAGAAGCTGCAAGTCTTTGTCTGAACTCTAGCCTCATCAAATGATAAAAATCTCCTCCAGGATGTGAAACGGAGATCTCTTTCAGTATAAAAAATGAGAAAAAGAAAACTTTTTTTTTTATAAGATGTCACATATACTTTCTCAAATATAAAAATACCCTTCTTCACAGTCAAACCTAGCCGTTAGGTGCCATGCATGCAAGTTTCAAGCCTCTCTAAGTTAAAGGGCAAAAAGTCCACATTTGTATGCAATTGTTCTAAAAGAGTGATTTGACCGCTTCATTGTTGAGCCATTATGTAATATTAAGGATTTTTTAATTGATTGTTTGATTTATTATTATTATTATATAAAAAATTTGCATTTTTTTTCTTGTTTTTGTTTCAACGATTCATTTACTTTATAGGACAACCATGGTTAAATGGGTGACTGACTTTAGTAGAGTCATCTTTCACATATATATATATATATATATATATATATATATATATATATAAACAGCCTAATTAGTATGTCTAATAGACTTGCTATTTGATTATAGTCGAGAATATTCTTCTAGTTCTTTTGATATTAAGTTTATAGTATCTTTTCCTTGTTTTGGCGTGTTTTCATAACATTGAGTGACCAAAAAGGCAGGGGTGACAATTAATATGTTACGCACATGACTCTATTAATAATTAATCATAGTGCATGAACCTCCGAAAGCTACGCCCATGATAATCAATATGTTGCAAACGGTTAAAAGGGAGGCACAAGGGTCGATGAGCAATTAACATGCCTGCTTTAGCCAGGGTTTGGTGACTATGTTTCATAGGCTTAATCATGAGATCCAGTGCTGATTTCATATCCGTGATAGGCGAAATGCGAACAGTAGATTTTGCAGCTGCAAATTTGAGATCCACATCACGTTACAAAATCATGGATCCTATCGTTC
Source organism: Nymphaea colorata (assembly GCF_008831285.2). Lineage (NCBI taxonomy): Eukaryota > Viridiplantae > Streptophyta > Magnoliopsida > Nymphaeales > Nymphaeaceae > Nymphaea > Nymphaea colorata. Next base: position 11,389,313 of record NC_045140.1, read on the forward strand.
TCGATCCTGGCCCGGAAAAGTGACTGATTAAGTTTTTCATCAACCAATCATTAATTTTGACAGCCCAAAGTGTCAAACTCATTCATCTCCTCAATTCCCCAAACCCTTGAAGATATGTGGCTTCACGAGCACTGCATCCTTATTAAGAGAAAATAAGTTGCATGACATGTGGATTTTGATTCGAGAAAGCTATCATTTTGGGACATATTATTTCAGTTAAAGGCATAAGCGTAGACCCATCAAAATAAAGGAGTACTTAAGTCTTTGGCTTAGTAGGATATATAGAAGATTTATTACACATTTTTGGGTCACTGCCTTTTCCTTAATCCGCTTGACTTGAAAGACTACCAAGTTTGAGTGAGATTCAACTTACGAAGAGAGCTTTCAAATAACTGAAAAGGAAACTCACATCTGCCCCAATGCTTACTTAACCTGAAGGAGTTGGGTTTGTCATATACAGTGATGTTTCTTATGAAGAATTAGGTTGTATCTGAATATGCTGATTGCATATGCACACCAACATCTAATAAAAGAAGAAGAAAATTATCCCACCCATTATTTAGGATTTGCAACTCATATCTCAAATCATAAACTATCAAATGTTGTAGCCTAAAATCAAAGGATTCATGCTGAATTCAGTAAGTGAGCCTAGAGCCTGCTGCCAAATAGTTTAGGGCTAGAGTTAGGGAGTTAGGTCAGAGGGTCTAACCCCATTTGGGCTTTCTACTTGATAAGTTAATGAAAATTTTCACAAGTACAGAAATATCTACCATTTTCAATTTTGTTAAAAGCAAAATTTGGTGGCATTTGGATGAGATTCAAAATTAGGTTTTTAAGCATAATTTTTTTATCAGTATCGATATGTCTGCTCAGTTAGACACTATGTCTTGGGTGATATCAGTCCATATCAACCTATTTCTCTTTTTTATTTAGAAAATTAGTTTAAAACATTTGAATATTTTTAGAAAATTTTAAAATATAAATGATTATATGTGTTTGATAAGATGTTTATCAATGACCGATAAGAATCGAAATGCTCTAATTTTAATGGTTGCATTACTTTTTGGCCAGTGGGTGCCCAAAATTTTGTTGCTATTTTTTTTTTCACTTTTGATTTAGTTTTTCTTGCCAAACGTATTTTTTGACACCAAGCAAAGTTTAAAAAACCAGGTTTGAAGCAAATGTTATTTGCAAAAAACTAATTTATGACCAAAACCTAGTTTCCAATTTTTGTCCTCTGTCAGCCAAAAGGCCAAGTTCTTTATGGTAAATGGTGGTCTTCATAAGATTATTTGGGTCAAATAAATTGTTAGTAAAAAAAAAAAAAAATAACCGACATATGTTATATGTACCAACTTTGTCAATAGATAATTGAGCTTCGAGGGTACCTCTTTAATTTTGCATTTATATATTATTGGGCATAGTTAAAGAGCTCAAACTAATGAGTTGGTTGGATGAAAGGTGTGTTGGTGCACTAGTCACCAGGTTAGTCGCCGGTAGGCATCGAGTTGCTACTTCGCCCCTTGTGTTGCAAACACAGATGCAATGATGCACTATTTAACATGGAACGCAGGCGCATCCCTGAGTCCTGTTTGATTTGATGCACGGGAAAAATCCTGTGCATCGGTTGACATTCGTACGGGAAGAAGGAGAAGTTTAACGCGCCGTGTTTCCCCCCCCCCTCTCGCTCTCTCCTTCCACTCCTCTCTCGCTCTCTCCTTCCTCTCCTCTCTCGTTCCTCTCCTCTCTCGCTCTCTCGTTCTTCTCCTCTCTCGCTGCCTGTCCTTTCTCGATCTCGCGTTCCTCTCCTCTCTCGCTCCCTCGTTCCTCTCCTCTTTCTCCACCGTCTTCAGGCACCATCTTCAACAGGAAATTTGGGTTTATCCCTCTTACCTGCTCCTTTACTCAGGTATGCCTCTCACAATTAGGGCTGTTCAACAAGTCGAGCTACTCGAACTCGACTCGTTTAACTCGACTCGTACGTTTAAACGAGCTGCTTATTTAGTTAAACGAGTCAAGCTCGAGTTGATGAGCCGACTCGTTTAATTAATCGAGTCGAGTTCGAGTTGATGTGAGGGAACTCGTTAAACTCGAATCGGCTCGATTATTTAGTAAACCAGTTTTTTTAAAACCGGTTCAAAAAGCGCCAAGGCGGGAAGAATTTTAGGGTTTCTCATATCATTTCCTTTTTTCGTTTTCGCTCTCTCCTCTCCGAGTCCGACTCTCCCTCTCTCCGTCTCTCGCCTGACGCCTCTCGCCCCCTCGCGCAACTCTCCCGACGATTACCACGTGGTCTCCTCATCAGTCATCCCTTCACATAAGTCTCCTTCTCTCTCTATCCAAACCGACACCTAAACCCTAATTTTTCTTCTTATATTCCCCCCTCCCTCTGGGCCGTTTGTTTGATGGTTCTCTCGCTATCTCTGGTTTTATTTCCGTTCAGGAGAAAAATCGAGGTGCTCCGCAGGAATGGATGCACTCTGGTAGGTGAGTTCGCTTTTTCTGCTACTGGAGTTCCCTTTTATTTTTGAACCTCATACTTGTGATCACGTGGGGATCATCTGGATTTCTTGTTTGAAAAGTTTAAAGGTCGGTAATGACGTTGAACGCTGTTGAATTTCTTGGTCAGTATCACTAGTAGGTTATTTTTTGTTAGATTAGTGCACTTAGATTATTTGCACGTGCACGTGTGTTGCTCTCTTTGCTGCCTAAGTTGATAAACAAAATTCTAGAACGTGGAAATCTGATTTCCTCGTTTGTGTTGGAAAGTGGGAGAAGCTGGAAGATGACATTCGACCGTAATGCTACTCCAAATTAACCAGTTGGTCCGTTAAATCCCACTCCCCAAAATGCTGATTAGTTTTCCTGATTGGTTCACTCTTCATGTTTTATCTTGAATGTTTCCAGATCCCTCATGTTTGTTTTTCTGAAGAATGATTTAATCTTATGCTGATAGTCTTTTAGGCGAGGAAAAAAGGGGAAAATCCTTATCGGCATCTGACAGGTAGGAATTGATTTAAAGAATTGGGTTTCTCTTAAAGCTGCATTGTGAGTTGTTGAACTGCTTAAAATTCATGAGAAAGATCATAAGCACACTTAAAGTTTGGTTCATCAGTTAGTAAGGAACATTTTTATGTATTAGAAGCATCACCAAGGTGTTTTCTGCAAGCATTTTTTTGTTCTTGTCCTGCTGCTGTTGACATTTATCTGTCTTCTTTTTTGTTCTTGTCCTGCACACTTAAAGTTTGTTATGCAATATGTTGTGTATTTTCCTGCGTGAATCCCTCTGACTGATGTATAGTATTTTTTTTATCCACCTTATTGGATGTTTTCATGGGTAAGTTTTTGCATTTCTAAGCATCTTTTCTTAATTTTTTTTGTTTGTTCTAAATGCAGATCTATTGGACTTTTTGCAGGTTCATTTTTACATTTCTTGCTATTGGGATCGTAGTATGCTTCTGCACACTCTGTGGGCATGTGGTAGCCAATAGCATCAACGTCCTCCTTCTTACTTTCGTATCCTTTATTGCTGATATAGAAAAGTTGGCAAACTTCTGTGCTTTTTCCTCTGTTCCCGCTTAGAGCAGATCAAGCATCATAGGGAGTATCTGCATATAACATCTATTACAGTTGACATGTGTTTCTCAAAGGCACTTATTTGGAAGCATCTAGTGGTTTTACTTGATTGCTGCTCGTAATAGCTACCAAGGAGATTCCCCAAGTGTATTTCCCTTCTAGATGCTATTCATTATAAAACTTCTGTGGCAATCTGGTTACAGGGACGCATTTGAAAGGAGCCATATGTGCACAGGTGGGATTTGAAACTGTATTGGTCTTCGGGTTTGTTTCTACAACTATTTGAACAAAATATGTCAATGACAAATTGTTGATTTGTTGCCTTTTAGGACTCTAACCTGTATAGCATGGATAATGATAAAAAGTTCACTTCTAATGTTGTTTTTAGTTTACATTTGTGTGCAAAACTCCTAAAGATATGAGGTTATCCTCAACCTCCTTAAGTACATAGTATTCGTCTGATTATCGTTTATTACCAAAGTCATTTCGTCCATTCGCCGTGGCTGCCTATCATTAAAAAGAAACTATTCTTGAAAAACTACAGAAATGAGTAATATTAATCGAGCTCACGAGTTCGAGCCTTATCGAGCTTCACGTATTGGAGCCGTAGTCGAGCTCGAGCTCAACAAGTTAGGATGCAACTAAACGAGCTTAATTGAGCTTAATCGAGCCGAGCTCGAGCTCGACCATTGACTATCGAGTCGAGTTCGAGCCAGGATAGTCGAGTTATAATCGAGTTCGAGTCGAGTCGAGCTCGTGTCTTATTTAGTCGAGCCGAGTTCGAGCTGACCGAGCTCGGGCTCGACTCGGCTCGTGTTCAGCCCTACTCACAATTCCCCCCCTTTTCACCTCTATCGTGCTCTGCTTGGTGGGTGCCTGCTGTGCTTTTGTTTTTAGGTTACAACTTGGAAGAAAACAGTGTTGATGGTGATTGTTTGTTGGTATTTCTTATCTGTTTTTTTGAAGCAGTAAACTGGCTGTTTTGGGCTCAACTTTATATTGCAGAATCCATTTGGGCGATTGTGTTCGTGGGCTCTGGAATATAAAGCCAAGCCAGAATCCTAATTGCAATGTCTTTTCTTAGGCAGAAAATCATGTTGTACCTTATTAATATAGCAGCATACTTATGGTCACATTGAGGGGATGATTTGCATGTTGCAGAGCGAGGATTATTGGCTGCAAATGGATCCTGGTATCAGCATCACTGATATGTGGAAGGCAGAATGTATCATTTTTTTAAGGTGATTGTTATCCTGTTATTTAATGTCGATATTGATCATTATTATTTTGTTAAGTGCTTAACTCTTTCCAGCTGAAATGATGTGGAATGGGAAGGATAGAATGGAAGTGGATGGGTTTGGCATCGGTGATGTTATCTCACAACCACCACAGCCGCAGACCCCATCTTCTAGTGTTGTTGAATTGCCACATAGCTCACACGTATCCACGCCAACTAGGAGATGAGTTAAGAGCAAATCATTATGGACCACTTAATGCCTAAATATGCCAGTGAGCTCCCATTTTGAGTATGACTGCACATAAGTCACTGACGGGCAACCTTGCTGAATGTTTGTTCCAGTAGGTCTCTTTTGGAGCTGATATAAATGGTGGTCAGCTGGCTGTACAGGTTCTAAAATTCCTTCTTATAGTTTGAAGTTGCATAACGAAAGGTGCAGAAGTTGCATGAAGGCATCCTTGAAACTTCTCAAATTTCTTTCATTAGATTCAAAACTAACCACTAACAAGGTTGGTAGGCAGCATCACAACTCCATAAGCAAGAACGTGGTTAAATTTACATGCGTGAATGAGACCTACAGCTCAAAAGGGTTCATGACATGCTCGTTGCATCTTTTTCCTTGGCCATATTTTCTATCAACTCGGGAACGGTGGGTGGGAATGAAGGCTGCAGTTGCTAGCAACCTGAGAGGAAATGCTGCTTTATCTGCAGCACACCTGAGAGCAAAGGTGCCAACTTTGTCTCTTGTCGCCCTTGGGTGATTTCGACCTGCACTCAATTTGTTCTCTCCACCTTGCTGAAATATCTTTGTGATCTTTACCCTCAATGAATTTGCTGGCATGACATGTGATGTAATATATGTCCATCATTTGTATAATTTTATAGCCTTTTATGTAAATGGAAAGGAACAATTTTCTTGTAACAGTGCTTGTACATTTATGACAGCTATCGTTACGTGCGACCTAGTTTAAGAAGGATATTTATATTTCAAACACTCTTCCATGTTTTCTGCAGCTCTTTGTGCTCATGCTTGTGTGGACATCTTTCTTATTTTCTGGAACCCCTTACCGATTATATATGGAGAGTAGATTAATTGATCAAAACATTTTGTCTCTATAATCTATCTGATTGAATCTTCACTTCAAAGGTGCCTCTTGCCAAATCCACGTACTAGATTTATTGGTGCTGGGAGTTGCATGCATACTCCTAACGCTCAGTTTGGAGCACTAATGCACTTCGACTTGGATGCATATAAATCGCCCAAATGATGACGATCACTCTTGATAAGATGACTCACTCCTAAACAACAACTTCTAATGGTAAGGAAAAAAGTCTCTCATATTTTTTACCATGTGCACCAAACACAGTTAATTTTACCTTTAAAAAACTATCATGTGCACCAAACACAGTTAATTTTACTCTGCAAAAAACTTCCCTGTAATCAAACAATGTCTCAAATTGAAAAATGATAAAATTTCATCTTATATTTTTTTTCAGCATTTTTTTCAATGGTAAATTTACCACGTCAAATTTTTCTTTGCCATCAAACGCCTGAGGCATCAGTGTAGTCATAGACCTAGGAGGATTAGGAGAGAGCTTTAACTCTCGCCTGCGCCGGGAGTTTTCCCATGCTCACTTGAAACTTTCACTCGCTTTATAGCATGCCAATTGAATTTTTTGAAAAAAAGGGGTTTGGCTTAAGGTCGTCCATTTTTTTCTCTAAAATGTTTAAATAAAGGGCATCTAATAGAGTTTGTTTCATACTTTTCATGCCACCATATGTACCCTTTTTTCTCTCATTGATGCCCTTGACATCTTACTAATGCAATATGATGTTGACGTAGGTTTTATTTTTTTAATAAGTCTTCGCCATTGGTTCTAAAAATTTGGACACATTATAAAAAGTCAAGTCTGTCTGATTGTCATGTTTGAAATCCCAAAAATGAACTTTTTTTTGTTCATGTGTTTGGCAGGCTGTTACCAATACATTGATGATGTCATATCATCCTTTCATTGAAACTTTTGTGAAATGGTACCATCATGGTGAGTTAGTGTTGCCTCCTCAAAACAAGGTTGATGATGATGTGAAGTAGGAATTGATGAAATAAATGAGCTAAATGCATTTGCATGTCTTTTAACAAGTGTGATGAGATAGGGAATATCAAAGAGCAAAATGCAAGTGCTGATGTGAATACAATATTTTTTGTGTGATGCTAATGTAGAAGTATACATGGGTTGCATTTGTAGGAAAAGGTTATATATATATATACTTGTGGTTGTTTCTGTTCAATGTTTAAAAAAAAAGTTTTAACAACAAATGATTTGATCAAATTTTAGAATTATTTATTGAAGCATTTAGGCAACCAGTCCAACTACCTAAGTCATACTAGAAAGGCAAAAAAATAATATCAAATGTGGGGTTTAATTACTAGAAGATCGATGTCCATCAAAATAATTGCATGTTATATTAGAATGAGCCCATACATAAGAAAAATGTGATTTTTGGTGAATAAGTTAGAGGATGATGAAATGCATACATGAGATGGTGCAAGTTCTATAAAATATGTAAAACCTGTATTGACATTTTGTGACACTTCTCACTGGTATCAAAACTTAAAATATTATGTCTATGAAAACATCAGATGTGATGAGATGACATGATGAGGAGGGTCGTAGTAGGAATGGAGTTATAAGACATCCCAATTATGCGTAGGCTTAAAGATCTTTTAATGAGTTGTGTCCAACTTTTGCATCAGATAGTCGTAATCTAACAAGTGACATGTTCAATACACTATAGAATTTTTAAGTGTACCATATAATGTTTGGCCAATAAGGTTACTTATATATAACTTATCTTCATGGATATGTATGAAGCAAACATAAACAATATAGTGAAGTGTTCAACTTTGTGTATGAAGGATATTTATTTTATTTTCATTTCTTACCATTAGTGATATCAAATTCTACATGACACATAGACATTTACATGCCAACAAGAAGATCTGCATCAAAACATAAGAAAATAAAACTGCCTGCGAAGGTAGAAAAGAAGAAGTAAAAGAAAGATTTTGTTCAAGACGATATCAAAAGAAGATGAAAGAAAAAACAAATGAATAAGTTTTTCCCAAGCCCAAAAATTTCCCATGCAACATGGCTTATAGCTACATTTGTGAAAATTTTTATCCTGTTAATTTTTTTTTGTTTCATCTAGGTAAAACCCTCTAAAGTTATTCGATGATTTGATTTTGTTTAACAACATCTATTTTACTCATGACAACATGGTTCCAATGATATGATTTGGTAACACATTTATTTTCACTTTAGCTAGGGTAAACTTCTAATTGCATTCTTACTTTCCAATGTCTTCTTGAACATGTGTTATAGTGTGGGGTGAGGATAGTGAAACATTAGGTGATATGTTCGCAAGTAGGTAGCCATCAAAGGGAAACTTATTGTTGTATAGTTCATCTTAGGGGGAAACAAATCAGAATGAATCGGTGTGATTCATTTGTTCAAATCATGCTCCTTGTTCTTTTTCATTTCATTTTAAAAATACTGATGCTTGGGCCATACATTTGGTTTAGTTTCTCATTAACATGGTGTTTGCATCCCTAAAATTTTTTGTTTTTTTTAGAGTGCTCCAGAAAAATGAGATTTTTATTTGAAAATAAAAGAGAAAGGGACTCGCCCGTCGGTACGAGGATCAACCGTTCCCGGCGCCTTTACCGGGAGTAATCAATCCAAGGGCTATGTTTATTATTGACGCATTTCATTTTGGCTTAAACATCTTTTCTATATGCAGTATAGAATAATATTGGAAGTTTGATGTTTCAAACTTTTGAAAAAATTCTTGAACAATTGCTTGAGAATGTGAAACATTTTGATGAAAACTAGAGTTGGGAAATCTTTTAAATATCATTTGAAAAACTTGAGAATCACTTTGAAGTTATTTTAGTGTTCTCTTAAGACTTTAAGTAGGCTTGAGATTTTGCTCTAATTCTGTTACCACCTAGTTAGAGCTCCATCTCATCTTTCTTAAATTCTTTTAGAGATGTGTTTGTGCTCATTTGTGATATTGAGTGGAAGTGAATGCATGGATGCATCAATCCTAAGATGAATGGAAGAAAAATGACTCATTCCTACCACAACATTCATCTAAGGCATTCCTACCATAACATACATCTAAGATTTTTGTTTTTATAGTTATCATATATAAGAAAGAAAAGTTTTTGAAAATGGATTGAGATTGTAAATCATAAGCATGAATCCAATATTGGGTCATTACTTGAGTTGTGGTCTTAATGAAGTCGGTAAATGAAAAATGAAAATATTAAATGGTAAGATATTGGAAGAATGAAAAAAATGAAGGACTACATCCAAAAAGGGATATAGATAAAGAAAAATATATTGAAAATCATAAAATCACATGTTTTGGAAAAGAAAGATATGTATTTGTATACATATATAAAAGCTTATGAAAATGATGTTTATATCAAGTAGAGAAGAGAACATCATTTTAGAAAGAGAAAGAGAGATTTTAAAATGGAATACATGTATATATATATATATATATATATATATATATATATATATATATATATATATATATATATATATATATATATATATATATACGTATACGAGAGTTTATCATAGAAAGAAAAACAACAAAGAAAGATATTCATGTGCATGGATACGTATATAACATGTATATACGCATACATTTTCATGAATATGAAAATCAATGAATGATTTGAAAATAGCCGACTTCAAATTTTGATATCGGCCGGAATGGAGCTTGGACTCATGCAAGAGCCTAAGCTAAGTCTTCAAGGTCGCATTAGAGAGATTTCTTTTGAAAATGTTTTGGAAAATATGATTTATATAAAAACATAGAATGTTATGATTTGGTTTGCCACAAGGCATATATTTCTTCTACCGTTGGGTATGGAAGAAAACAAATCATACAATAAGATGCTCATTAGGGTTCTTAATGTGATGATTAAAAAGAAATTAACGCGAAATGTCATGCAAATGCATATTAAGATGTACATATTTGTGAGGGTTTCTCCCGGTTAGACAAGTCCAACATCAAAAATTAATATGAAGATAAAGAATCCCCAAACCACACTCTCATTCCCACCATACATTCACATATAAATGGAAAACCAAACAACTATGCATTGATAATATATAGACAATATTCAAGGAAGGAAAGAGAGAGAGAAAGATGAAAAGAGAAAGATTCAAATAGGAGGGAGGGCATGAAGTAACTATGAAATGAAAGATTATATCATCTTTGCATACTCCCGGTGCCCTTGAGCATAGCCTCTTGTCTCTAAAAAAAGAGATTGAGTGCTATCTCCTTTGGCCATGGGAAGAGGAAGATGAGAAGAAAATGAGGAAAGCAAAAGAAGTCTATATTCGAGAAAAGAAAGAACAACAACAACAAGATTATATTTGAGAAAATAAATATCTTCTCATCCCGGTGCTCTCGAGTATAGTCTCTTGGCTCTAAAATAGAGAGTGAGAGCTATCTCATATGGCCATGGGGAGATGAAGAAGAGATGAAAAAAAATAAAGAATGGAGTGAGGTTTGAATTACATACCTCTAAATGAGAAAGACTTAGAGAAAATGAACACCTTAGCTTGAAGATTCTCTTGAGTGAAGCTCCAAGATGATGCTTCCAAGAGGGTTGTAACTTGCTCTAAGTTGGAGAAGAAGAGAAATGAAAAGAGGAAGAGGGAGAGAGAAAGAGCTCAAGAGAAACCCTAAATCTTCAACTGAGAATACTCTAGGGTTTCTTCCAAGGGCCACTCTTGCCCAAGAAGGGGGAAGTGGGGGGTATTTATATAGGATTTTGGAGTCAAAACCCTAAATTTGAATTTTTTGACATAAAAAGACTAAAATCACTATCTGAAATGAGATTTTTTGTCAAAAGGAAGGGCAAATTAGTCTTGTCCACCCAAAAAGACTAAAATCACCTTCTAAAATGAGACTTTTTGTAAAAAAAAGGTAAATTGGTCTTGCCCAACCAAAAAGACTAAAATCACCCTCTAAAAGGAGACTTTTTGTCAAAAGAAAGGGCAAATTGGTCTTGTCCACCAAAAAAGACTAAAATCACCCTCTAAAAGGATGTTTTTTTGTCAAAATGAAGGGCAAATTGGTCTTGTCCACCCAAAAAGACTAAAATTAACCTCTAAAAGGAGATTCTTTGTAAAAAAGGAGGGGCAAATGAGTCTTGTTTACTAAAAAGACCCAAATTACCCTCTAAAATGAAGTTCTTTATAAAAAAAGAGGGGCAAATAGGTCTTGTTTACTAAAAAGACCAAAATCACCCTCTAAAAGGATGCCTTTTTGTTAAAAAGAAGAGCAAATGGGTCTCAAATGCTTGATTTGGATTTGAATTTGGGTTTTTGGATCTAATTTGGATTTGGATTGTGGCTTTGGACCAATTTAGATCCAAAAATTGAGTTTTGTATTTTTAATAAAAGATGACATTCTTTTTAGAAAAATTTAGGGTAATTACACATGGTTAGTAAGCATGCTGCCGCTACACCTTAACATTTCCTGTAATATGTAAAAATTTACGTAATAGAATTTGGCCTCCCACTGCCAAAGTCAGTTGGGTCCTAAAAAAGGGAAACAACAGAAAGTTGAACTCTCAAAGTATGACAACAAGTCATGTAAATCTCTAACTTTCTATAGTAATGATACAAAAACATGGAAAACACTATGTAAAGTACGCTGTACAAATTGAAAGAAGCAACCGATTTTTCCCTCTTCAAGAGGCTTACACTTGCTAGGGTTTGTTCAGCTACTCCAATAGGATAGAAATCGTAAATACAAATAGATGGTGCTCATGTGAAGGCTCTACGTCATCAATTATAAGTTCTTAGCATAATCATTGCCCAGCCCACCTACAAACTTTTCACCTTTATATTTTTTGAATGAATAGCTCCTGGGATGCAACAAAGGTGTATGCATATCATGGGTGACTTAAAGTTGAGGGACAACCCTCCTGGTGGCCTAAGATAGTATGGATTCGTATTTATTGCGGTGGTTAATACTAAGGAAGAACTTGTTCCAAGTGAAATTGTTTGGTCTTTGCTAGGATATTGAAGTTGGAAATGCAGGAGCTCGATGCTCTAAACACAACATACAATGATATTTCTAGGACTTTGCACTGTCTGCCTCCAAGGAAGCAAACCAGTGATGTATCACAGATGAATTGCTTTGTCCAATGGGCCTTACACTTAAATTAAAACTTATGAAGAGCCAAACCAACAGTATAGGTGACATGTATCATAGATGAATTGCCTTGTCTATAAATTAACATTTATTAAGAGCTAATTATCTGAGCAACAATGACACTATTTCTAGCTGGAACACAACGTCAACTCAACTACTTTGAACCCAAACCAGCCCCAAAATACAATTGTTGGGAGGTCACATATTCAGTCACTGCCCTTGAGTTAATTGGAAATACACAAAAGGATAACACTATGACTTTTAACATACAATTCAAGGTTCAAATTATATATGTATAACACAGGCTGCACACACACCTAGCAAGTTGAGCAAACAAAATACAAATTTTATATAGTTGATTCATTCAATACTTATCCTTTCACAATCACAAATCGTGCAGCTGTAGGATGTTTAGTAAAGCATAGTCAGGCTTGAGGATTTATGATCCACTTGATAATCTGCCTAAGGCTGTCATAAACAATTATTCACTCGCATGTATATACAAGATGTAGGTTAAATAAAAATGGAATAACATAAACCGTAACTATTCACAACATCCTTTCTTCAAACGATGCACCTTTCAACTTGCCTATCATCAATAAGAGACCATTTTGTGGTCCAGCATCTAAAAGATTAAGAATAGAAGAAGATTTAACGTTTAACTAATAATGACACCAGGAGAGATTTGTTCACCAAAGCTAATGCATGTCCCAAAGAACAAAAGATTGCTTGAGGCCTGAATCCTCTTGCTCAAGGTCGGTTCAACACTCTGGGTCCGCTTATAAAAACTCAGATCAATAAATTCTTGAGTTGCTTAGTTTGATACTAACTCATTGAGTTATCAAAGCAGCAAATATCAAGGTCAAAATTGTTGAGCAATACAGAGGAGACAATCTCTCAACCATACATAACTTTCTCTTCCCCCATTACAAGATTTTAATTGATTATGATTGGCTTGGTTGGTTTTAATCTAGTGTCCTCTTCACAACTTTGGACTACCACACTAAATGAAATTGAATTCAACTCCTACAACACTCTTTGGGGCCAATTGAAGTCAATTTAGAGTCTTCCATGAGAATCAATTTCATGACTTTCTAAAATTAGTTGTCTCTTAGCTTATCAATCTCACTCAACCTTGATTAAAACTTGAGCACATAGATTTTGGGACAATTTTTTTGACCTAGCTGATCACATCTTGCTATTGACTTTCGCAAGTGTATATATATATATATATAATGTATGTATGTATGTATGTATGTATACATACATATATTTTCTCATGATGTTACCTTGTCAAACAACCACACATCTAGCACATATAAATCCTTTATAGACATAACGTAGTCTTTTTTTTTTCTTCTAGAATCAGTCAATGGTATTGAAAAATAGATTGCTCTTGTAACTCAGAATGAATGGTTTCGGTGGAGAAGAGAAAATAAATAGCGATTTATTCCTATGGGGCACCCAGGAGGAGGAAGAAGATTCAATCAACCCACAATATGTTGCATGGTCCAAGGAAATTACGGATCTGCTTGCACAATTTCATTTATATCGAATCTTGCAATCAGTCTTAGTATCAAAATAGCTGATCTAGTCATGATTCAATGGGTCAGGTCCACTTTACTTTTTTTCTCTATTTCTCATTTGTCTACTGAATTTGGTTCTGATTAGAACAAGAGAGAAGTATTTGCTACTTGGGAATCTAGAATGTCTATGTCGGAAGACAAAAAAATATGAATAACGAGAGTATAACCTATAGTAACCAAGTATATCCCTTAGTAACATAGTAGTCTTCCTAATGTGGGGCAACCTATTATCATAATGAATGAACAAGTGTTCAACCCCATAATTCATTATAACTTTGACAGGCAGTTCCCTTTTTTATGCTATCTCTATCAGATGCGAAAAAATGACCATTGCAGCTTCATGAAAAAGCCCTTTATCGAATTTGAACTGATGAATTATGCCTTACCATGGCGTTACTTTACCGTTGAGTTAAAAGGGCCTATTTAATTCACAAATTTAGCCCACTAAGAATCTACTGGATGTACTTGTACAATTATAACTTGTATGTATTCTATATAATTTATACAATATACATATACAAATAGGGGCTCATTCAGGAACAATGAATAGTTAATTCAATTAAATACATATATGAAATGAATAGTAATATAACAATCTATGTCTGTTATATCTTAATGATGCATGTGCCAATGAGTGAGAATTAGAATGAATGGGTTTGACTTTTTCTATCAAGCAAGACATCCCCTATACTCCATTATTTTGATTATGATTAGATTATATAATTCATCTTTGTTATATAAGAATTGTTATCGTTATATAAGAATATATAATGTAATGAAAGGTTCCTGAATGAAAACTAGAGATATTTTGTTACATTAATATTATATGTATACGGAATCACCAAAGCACGAAAGGTTTCGTATCCTAGCATTCATTATATTGACATTGACAACTCCAAAAAACTACTCATACTATGAGTATAGTATGATGGCGATCAGCTGGGCGTGCCCCTATTGTCTAACAGTTCAGGACATCTCTCTTTCAAGGAGGCAGCAGGGATTCGACTTCCCCTGGGGGTAGCAAAGTATGACGAATGAAAAGTTGACCATGAATTATCAATAAACCGACAATTGATTCTTCTTGGGTCGATGCCCGAGTGGTTAATGGGGATGGACTGTAAATTCATTGGCGATATGTCTATGTTGGTTCAAATTCATCTCTGCCCAAGAATTCACCGACCCTTGAGGATGATATAACCAATCCGTACTCCAAAAATACATGATGATATGGAGAAATAAAGAGACAACTTGATTCTATTTGTTCCTCAATGTTCTGATGTTTCTAACAATCTAGATCTATGAATTATTGTCAACTAATCTAAGAAATAAAATGAAAAGATGAAAAAAAAAGATCTGTTTTTCATTGAAAGATGGATTGTCAGTCAATTTGGCAAGAACCACAAGTTGCTTTGCTATTTATCCATCCATCATCTCTTCTATCTATGTAGATATGTATATCAGTATATCCGTTACAAGCGTCAATTACAATCAATTTTTTTATATGATCTATCTATACGGTTATGGTTTGATGAAATAAAATCAAAATAAATAATAAAAAATGTAAGTTGTACACCTCATTTTATTGGGATTGTAGTTCAATTGGTCGGAGCACTGCCCTATCAAGGCGAAAGCTGTGGGTTCGAGTCCTGTCAGTCCTGGACCGACTTGGGATCCTATGAATCGATTGGTTAATCTCTCCACCTTCTGTGAAGGGGAGAAAACAAAGAGCAATGTCTAATTCCGGGTGGAAGGATCCATATTTCACATTTATCATCGGGCAAGGTAATCTCAATTATTAATTGAATTGGGGAAATCTCTTTATCTCACCGAAATTGCATGTTCGATTCTCGATTTATACGTCTGAATCAAGGAAAAGAAGGATGATGCAAATACTAATAAAAGATCAATCAAAGATCCTGTCTTGCTGTTCTAGGGGTGGAGAATAGAAAATAGAACAAATAATCTTTTTTTTTCTTTGCATTTTTCTCTTTCTTTCAAGAAGATTAGGTCATCACAAAAACTGAGCTTAGAACTTAATTCATTTTCTAGTTCACTTCTACTGTTTGGATCTATGACAAATGGAATACTGGTCGAACCTCATTTATATGATATCCTTTTATAAAGAATAAGGACTACGGGTTATAGAAAGGAACGAAAGAGTAGAAAAATATGAGAAATTCAAAGGGATTCTTGGGTGGGGGTCAGGAATGCGATTTTTCGATTTAGTATGGATGAAAGATCTTCCTATGTTATATTATTCAATTCTCGACAATGAATTGATTTGATAGATTAGATATTGTTATTCATGATATTAGAACCCGATTCAGTAGCATCGGGATATAATTAATCCCATTAAATTTCAAAATGATGGAGAATGATTGATCATCTCTATGGAATTAGATCCCGATTTCTTGCGAAGCAAAATAAAATTAAATGTTGTGGGTTTGATGGACTATGTCTCCTCTTTGATATCATTGAGCATGATAGTATACATGCATTCCTGAATTTGTGGGTCTGATGGACTATGTCTCCTCAAGATTCTCCTAGACTTGTATCATTTGTTTTACATAAGAGTGTTGTCACAGATGTAGTAACACGAACCAAGGTTCTTGCATGTACAAATGGAGTATAGCGAAGGATGAAGAAGCAAGATGGACCGGCTAATGTGATGCAAATAGATATTAGTTTGGCCCATTCTGATGCACACGTCTCTTTAGAGGATTGAGTTGCCAAACAACAGACTGCCCAAACTGGTATGGGTGCCTAGACCCCATTGATGGATCAGTTGACTATGCTAGGAGTTCACTTGTTGGAGAATCTAATGTCTCACCTAAGGAGGCTTGGATTCCAATATCATATAAGTAGTTCATGGTGATGAAACTACCTTTTTTCATAGGAGATTAGAATCTAGATGTAGCATAGAGTGGGTTCATAAAGTGTAGTGTATCTTTCAGCTCCTTGGTGCCTAAAGAAACCATGGCAATTTAATTATGTGCCAATTGAAGGGAGATGCAAATAGATTATGATAGTCGACTCACGACATATGTTTCGTAGATCGATAATCAATCATGTGGAAGAAATTCTGAGAGGCCTTCTTTAATACTTCCTTTCTCGTGCCTGCTGGAGACATAAAATACAAAAATCTCTTGAACTGAAGCAAAATCACATGGGTCTAGAGGAGTACGTGGCAAAATTTTGGCACCTAGAGGTGTATAGCCCGCATGCCTCTGCCACTTATGAAGCATGACCTAACAAGTTCGTACATGGGCTACGAAGATGGTTAATGAAGTAGAGTGATGGTAAACAAACTTCGTGACCTGGATGAGGTTGTCACCATCGCAAGGTTCATGAAGGATGATTGGGCTTAAACACCGAAAGACCATGATAGAAGGTCGAGCCGATCAGTGCAAGGTGGCCGAGTTCAAACCATACGTAGTGGCTACATGAAAAGGAAAAAGCTTCAAGGGAAGCATAACAACTAAGTTCACAAAAGGAACCGACCTATGAGGAGTGACACCATGTTAAGGCCCACTGCAACCTTATGCCTCCACCTAGATGTTCCACTTACTCATAGAAGCATCGAGGAAGGTCTTGTTAAAGAAAAATTGAAGTGTGTTTACACTATAGAACGATGAGACATTTCATCAAAGATTGTTCTCGGTTGAAAGAAAAGGAACTGCATAAGCACGAGGCTGGCCCCTCAGGAGTACATAACTCTTTTGGCTGAGTGTATGCGACTACTGTGGAGGAGTACAAGCCCATGATCTTATTGAAGCTACTCTATTTTTGGGTTATCATGTTGCTAAAGTGTTGTTTGATACAAAGGTAACCCACTCTATCATTTATAGTGAGTTTGTACCGTCACTATACATGATAATTAAGACAATGATATACATTCTGAAAGTGATTATCCCTATGATTGCTTAAGACTCCTTGCCAGATGTGGACGTG
Source organism: Nymphaea colorata (assembly GCF_008831285.2). NCBI lineage: Eukaryota > Viridiplantae > Streptophyta > Magnoliopsida > Nymphaeales > Nymphaeaceae > Nymphaea > Nymphaea colorata. The sequence continues at coordinate 11,406,915 of NC_045140.1, forward strand.
GTTATTCACAAGTATCACCTAAATGTACAATTGGTGATCATAAGCCTAAGTGAATTCAATGTGATTTTAGGCATGGACTGACTTTATACACATTATGCCAACATAGATTGTAGAAAGAAGCATATACAACTATTGCCCATGAGGCAGCAAATATAAAGTGTCTTCGTTGATGAGTTTTTCGGTGTGCCTCATACATGGGAAGTGGCATTTATGATAGAGCTTCTACAAGGAACAATACCTATATCCAAAGCATCAACTCGCATGACACCGACAGTGCTAGAAGAGTTGAAGATACAACTACATGAACTATTGGATAAATGTTTCGTATGACCTAGTGTGTCACCTTTGGGAGCATTTGTGTTGTTTGTGAAAAAGAAAGGTGGGTATATATATATATATATATATATATATATATATATATATATATATATATATAGATATATATATATAAAAACTACCACATGTTGAACATAGTTACAATTAAGGATAAGTATACTCTTCCTAGAACACTTATTGGATCTTCTCAAAACGGTTAAGATGTTCTCTAAGATTGATATGAGGGTAAGTTATTACTAGTTGTTGATACAAGTGGAAAATGTTTTCTTGCCACATAGTATATAAAAATGGTGTTTTGTAGATCTTGCTAAGATGTCAGTTATACATAACTAAAAGACGCCACAAAATGTGACAGAGATTTGTAGTTTCTTGGGACTAGAAGAGTATTATCACAAGTTTATACATGATTTTTTAAAAATAGCTATGCCCATGATCAAACTATTAAGAAAGAAAGTGAAGTTCATAGGAGTTTGAAAACTTTGAAGCATAAGCTTACCTCTACATATCTTAACACTTCTATCTAGGAATTCAGAACGTGTGACGTACACTAATCTATCATAAACTGGCTATGGCTACATATTGGTGTAACAAGGGAAGGTGATGGGTTAAACATTTATGTAGCTGAAGAACAATGCAAAACAATATCTCACACATGATTTAAAATTGGGAGTAGTTGTATTTGTGTTGAAGATATAGAGTCACTATACATATAGAGCCGAATTTGAAATGTTCACTGACCATAAGTTGTTGAAGTACATATTCTCCTAGAGTGATTTGAATCTAAGACAGAGAAGGCGGTTAGAATATTTGAAACATTTCAACTTCAAGGTATCTTACCACCCGTATAAGGTGAATGTCATGGTAGACACTTTGAGTAGACATGTAGATGCAACAGTGTGGAGTACTTTAACTTACTCATGAAAGCCATTGCATGATGTGATATCATGGCAGCCCTATCTAAGTGATTGGAACAAAGTAAATATGACAACCTTGATATAGAGTGCACGATTGGATAAACTTATACAAAATGACTATCCCAAAAATATGAGAGAAAAAAAAGATAATATTCCTCATGGTATTAGGATGCAGATGATTCCCTATGGATTCAAGGAATATTATGGTCCCCAAAGATGAGGCAATTAAGAAACAATTGCTAGATGAAGCATGTAAATCAAAATTTTATAGATATTTTAGGACATGAAGCAGAATTTTTGGTGGCCTAAAGAGAAGCATGAGATTACAAAGTATATAGCTAAATGCTTGAATTGCCAATGGATCAAAGTGGAACATTAGCGACCATATGGTTTGTTGTAGAAAAACAGACATTACTATGTAGAAATAGGAAGATATCATGATGGACATCACAATAATGTTGCTTTTCACCAAAAGAGAACACAATGCTATATGAGTAATTGTTATTTGGATTAAACAATTTTCTTATCAACTAAAATCATTTAGTCATTATAAATCCTTGCCAAATTGCACATTAATGAGATAGTGAGACTACATGGGGATACCAAAGTCTATTATTGTAGATCAAGATCTATGCATTACCTTTAAGTTTTGGAGGCCAAAAGACATGGGTATTAAGTGCAGTTTGAGTACACATTCCCACCCCGAGACTCCTGGGTAGTATGAGAGAACTATCTTTTTACTAGCATGCTATGCACACATGTTTTTGCATTGGAAAGGAGAATAAAACAAACATGTGAAATTGATTGAATTTGTAAATATTAAGAACTATTACACTAGCATCTGAATGATACCATTTGAAGCATTTTATGGAAGACCTTGAAGATCACCAAATTGTTGGACTGAGATGGGAGATAGTAAGATGAAAAAAACCGTACTGGTTTTGTAGTATTATACTGACAAGTGAAATTGATAAGCAAGTAGTTATTAGCAGCTCAAAGTAGAGAAAAGAGTTATGCCAATAATCAGTGCAGATTTTGGCTTTTGAGGTCAGTGATTATGTATTTTTAAAAAGTTCACCTACTAAGGGTGTTTTCCAGTTAGGCATAGAGGGGAAGTTGAGCCCAAGGAATATATGTCCTTTTAAGATTGAGGAGCTGAGAGCCGGAGGCCGACATGAGAAGGAAGTACCCATATTTACTTTGATATGAGAGACATTCTATATTCCGATGATGAAATTTTATTTTAAGGCGGATGATGTAATATCTAACAATTTACTTAAGGGAATTTTGGAAAATTTTGCTGTGTTTCATGAATTAGCGCAAGATGTTGGCTTACAACTCGAATGAGAAATTTACTCATCCTTTCAAGGGAAAAAACTGAAAAACTATATGAAACCTAGATAATTAGAGGTTCCATTGTTGGTGCCTTAAAATTATTATGTCAATGTGAGCATGCTAATTGATATAAAAACTTCTATATCTAAGTGGGATTTGAATCCCAGTTATATAAGAGGTATTTTTTGAAATTTAAATGTGCAAAAAAAGTATTTGGACCGACATGTGTAGATAAATTTTGTGTTGGGTGTAGTAGATGAAATTTGTTGAGAAAATTCAGTGGCTCATGCATTTAGGTATGCATATTTGAGTGCAATTAAATTAGGGTATGATAAATTTTTGGTGTGCAATTGAATTAAGATATGATAAATTCTGAATCTGGATCGAATTTGGATGTGGATCCAAAACATACACTATTGTGCATGGTTAACAGTAGCCCGTAGCTACAGAAAGCTCAGGCATTGAGAGAAAACGGCCCAACTCTCTTATTAGGCATTATGAGCTAAGAAAAAAAATAAATAAGAAAGCAAAGAGTAGGAAGAAGAACAAAGATGATGAGGAAGAAGATGAGAGGAAAGGGGAAAAAGAAGACGGAGGAGGAAGGAGGACAAAAGAGGAAGAGAGATGGCAGGAGAGGAGGAGGTTTACTCTCTCTCTTTCTCCCTCTCTCTCTCCCAATTTCATGCTTGGCTAATGCCATATTTTGGGTAAAGCTCTACAGCAGCAAGTTTGAGCATCCTCTAGCACATTTATCTTTGATTTTGCATCATTGGTGGAGTGTAAGGTGATTGTCGAGGACTCCGACAGCATCTAGAGACCAAAAATCTGGGTGGTGGATATGATTTTGCTTATTTTTTTAATGTCTCCCTTAGAACGTGAATAATTATCATTTCACCATGCTGGACTTGAAAGTTAATGGATTTATGATGCATGATGGTAATTTTGTTTCATTAAAGATAGGTAAGCATAGATCTATTACGTTAATCGATTGATTTTATCATTATGTTTTGTATGAATAGGATGTCACAAATGAGAGGGAGTTCTTGCTTTCTTCATGTTAAATTTAAAGGCTTAGTGGTTTGTTGACTTGCACAGTAGAAACTTCAAACATTAGAAGGCATTTTATTGAAAAAAATAGGTTGTTTGGGGCTGGACCAAAGTGGCGTCTAGGTCTACTACATGCCCTAACACTATTTCCTTCATCAGGAGTGTTGGATTGACATGGGGATCACGATCTAGCAGGCTGTTATGAGAGTTCAATGCAAGCATGTACAAATAAATGTAAAACAATAGTCTTTCTTGATGATTTGAGCTATATTTTGCAAGAATTCACGAGTTCAGTGCTGAAATGCCATAGGTGTTTGTATGGACATATTTGTTTATAGTTTTATTGACTCTGTCAGCCCTTGGTGACTCAAAAATCACTTTAAATAGACCTCATCCATGCTTAGTGAATTTTTGGAATAATGTTTATGTGTGCAGACACTTGAGCTCAAGTCCCTTTTAGGCAGGGATTTTAAGATGTAGAACATTTCATATGTCTCATATTGAATGGAGAGTGTAAATGAAATGACCGGCTGATTGAGTTTTGCTCATGAGCTTGTAGGGCTAAGTGTATTTCCCTTGGATGAATTGATATAGGTATGTGTCAGATGTGTGGTTGTTTGATGAGGTAATATCATGAGAAAACATATGCATATATATAAATGTGGGAAAATCAATAGCAAGACATGATTAACCAGGTTTGAGCAAATTGTCTGAAATATATATGTACTGAAGTTTTTAACCAAGGATAAGTGGGATCCATAAGCTAAGAGACATCAAATTTGAGAAAGTGATGAAATTAATTCTGGTGAAAGATTCTAAATTGACTTCAATAGGCTTCAAAAAGTGTGGTTGGATCCAAATTTGATTTCATTTGTTGTAATAGTCAAACATTATGAAGGAGACATTAGATTGAAATAGATGAGCACAATCACTATCAATTAAAAGCTCAAAATGGGCAAAATAGAAATTTATGTATGTTTGAGGGATTCGATTCCTGAACCATGTTTGCAAACTCAATTAGGTCCTTTATGGCCTTAAGAAGGCTCTCAAGGCATGGTGTCAACTAAGCTCCCTCCTTGTTTCATTGGGCTTTGTTGGATCCAAGATTGACATCTCTCCCTTTTTTGTAGACCACTCATGTTCATACAATGTTTATTATTAGATATGTTGATGACATTTTGATTCCAAGAATCTCCCATGGTATTGTTAATTCTTGTATTTAACAACTAAATTTAAAATTTGTTGTTTAAGGATCTCAGCTGTCTGCACTATTTCCTTGGAGTTGAAACCCCATTTTACACTAGAGGGTCCCTTTCTCACCGAAAACAAGTATATAGTACATTTCCTTATGCAATATGCTTTTCTCAATTTTAAATGTGTCACTACATCCCTTTCTCCTTGGTTGCTTTATCTCACTATGATGGTGAAGAACGTTCTCACCTTGCAACACATCGACAAGTTGTTGGATCCCTGCAGTAGCTCACATTCATAGGAAAACCCTGTATATGTTGTTAATAAAGTTTGCCAATTTATGCAAAATCCCACTAATACACATTGAGATACTGGTAAATGGATTCTACGTCATGACAAATGTACTCTCAATTATGGTATTCTTCTACACCCATCACCCTTATTTACTATTATTACATATTCAGATGTAGATTGGGTAGGCAATCCAAATGACCAAAACTCTGTAAATGGTTTTTGCCATTGTCCTTGGTGATTCTCTCTTCCCTCGGTCTGCTCGAAAGTAGGACATTGTGGCATGGCCCAGTATCGAAGTTGAACAGCATGCTCTTGCCTCTATTACATATGTTCTATCAATTACTTATTTTTTGAAGGATTTTCAAATATCCATATATGTGACAATTTGCATGCTATGTATCATTCTGCTAATCCTATTTGGCATCAAAGGGCAAAGCACATTGAAATTAGGGCTGGGCAACAGGCCAGGCAGGGCCAGGCCTAGACCAGATATAAATGGGTCGTGGGTTGGACCTTTTGTTTAGTACCCACCCGAGAAAATTGTGGCCATTTGAGGCTGGGCCTGCCAAGCCAACTCGAGCAATGTTAGTAAAATCACAGTTTTTTTATAAACCTACAATCTGGAACCATTGAAGTTCTAAGCATAACATTAAACCAGTGATGTTACAGTTCGAAGTCAAAAGAAAAAATTTGCCTTAAGCCTTCTTTTGTTGTTCTTTGTTCACAATTTCTGAGATTTCTATCAAACCTGAGATAGCAATAGGTTTAGGCTTGAGCTTTTCTGGCCACTTGTTACTTTATAGAGGGTTGAGTTGTTCATGGAAATGGCACTGTGTTGGATATGACCTGCACGCCTAGACAGTGCAAAGACTTTTAAAAATATGGCATGGGAATCACATGAATCTCTAAAATATCTTACGTACATCATGAATATGAGAAGAATACAATAAAAATTACATTAAAAATTTGAAATATTCTATGTACACATCTCTCATTCATATAAATCTGATTAAATGAATCTCTTTCACATATTTAAAACTAAAATTGTTAGCATATAAATCTTATTCAAATCATAAATTAATCAAACATCTAAAAGAGTTAGAATTGAAATATTAATAAATGATTCTATACAAATTTGACAAAGTGAACATAAAAATAACTCTGTAGGACTACTTGAGATCCTTTTTGGTCTATTAGTCATCTGTCTGACTTGTAAACAACTTTTAAAGAATATTTGAGATCCTTTTGATCTCTTATTCATCTGGTATAAGTTCTAAACAACTCTAAAAAAAAAAACTTGAGAACCTTTTCGATCACTTATTAATCTCTTCTAAAATTCTTGAGGGACACTTTGAGATCCTTCTTTATCTTATATTACATGTAAAAGAGAACACAAATATAAAAAAGCATACATAATGAGAATTAAACAGATGTATTGTCAAAGACTTAGTATGTGTTAATATATATACCATAATAATATTTCATTATGATTCATCACTAAAGAAAAATTCCAATTCCAATAAACTGCATAAACAAGACTTTACATGGAAAAGAAATATATTAAATAATGAAATACATGACAAAGTTTTAGCATATGATTGAAATATATATACCATAATAAAACTTTATGTCGCATCAAATTTTGCTTCGCGAGAACAATCTTCTCATTTAAAGAAAATTTTAGGCATATTAGATTACCATTCATGCAAATCATTATATTGATTTCAAATCCAACTCTACAAGCAAACTAGCATCTTAACAGTTTGAGGAGTGCTTGAACATCTAAAATCATTTACAACTCTTCCTGTTGTGCTGAATGCAGATTTTGATGTAACTATAGATAATGAAATTGTTGATAGATCTTGCACCCTCCTTGACAAAATTTAGTAGTTGTCTTCATTTTTTCCACCATAATAGTATGTCAAATTCTTCACCACTCTAAACCTTACAGAGTTTATCATCCAAATAAACTTCTAAATCTGAGTGAAGCACTTGGGCAGAGAAAGAAATTATATAATACCTCTTGAAATCATTATCTTCTTGAGATACATGATTACTAGTACTAGCACTTGCAATTTAAGATCGTCTTTGACTTGTAGAATGCACATTTTCATACTCAGCATACAATTCATGAAGACTGCTTTCAATTATGTTAAATTGGTCTCTTTCATCATCATCATCCAACTTATCAAGCAAATGTCTCACATATACCAAGTTATACCTTGGGTCTAAAATGAGTGCAAGTGCAAGTATGACATTATAATCATTCCAGTACTTCTCAAAATTTTCTTTCATTAAAGACTTGATATATTCATTCAAAGAAAAACGATTGCTGGTTTAAATGTGCATAAATCTTATATACTTGATAAAAAACAAATTGGCTGTCACATTCTTAGTGGAAGGGAAAACAATAGTTGCATCATAAAATATGTTCAAAAAATGACAAAGAGAACTAACACAATTTCATTCAGCTATAGAAGATAAATCTATATAATTAGCATCAATCACAGCTAATACTTCAAATGCTTCTCTGTAATATAATGCATGGTTCAACATTAAAAAAGTAGAATTCCAACAAGTAGGCACATCATATGATAATCTTTTTAGTTGACTCAATCCCAGTTGTCCAGCACAATCCATGAATCTATGTAATTCTTTTGACAATCCTTTCACAAACATTACGCTCTCTCAAACTTTAAAAATTGCTTCAGCATGTCTTGCATACATTCTTGGACAATCAAGTTCAAGATATGTGCACTGCAATGAACTTGAAAATACTTTCCACTGCATGGAAAAATACCTGTGCCTCCCAAGGATCTTTTTAACATTGAAATTGCACCATCATTTGTAGTACAATTATCTACTGTTATAAAAAACAACTTCGGTTGGATGTCCCATGAAAATTTGCATTCTAAAAGTGCCCCATACAAACTAGTTGCAGTGTGAGGTGGTGGCACATGTATAAAATTAAAAAGATGAGAATGCCACTTCCAATTTTTGTCAATATACTCTCTTGTAATACATAGATATCCCAATGTTTGCATTGAAGTCCACATATCACATGTTAATGAAACTCGAGAAAAATAGTCTTTTATAAATTCTTTGAATCACTGCTTTTCTATCTTATACATTGACACAATCTCTCTCTTAAGTGTTCTTAAGAAAGGAAGAAATCTTGGATTGCAAGATTGATAAGATTTGTTGGCATATTTCACTTCTACCATTCAAAAAGAATGGTCATGCAGTACTACTGCCTTGGCTATTAGTTTTCGGCTATGATCCATATCAAGTTTGAATGTAGAAAGTGTTGTGTCTTCTTCACCACCCCCAAATGATAACATCAGTTATTTTTTTCACACTTTTTTTTTTACATGCAATCCTATGTCAATTTAAGTGACTAGTACCATCTTTGATTTTTCCATTAAGCCTTTCACCACAATGAATGCATTTAGCTCTCACTTCTCCTTTGTACTTAACCAGCTTAAAATCAACCCATGCATCTGCAGTTTTTTTTCATTTAGAAGAAATTTCCACCTCAACCTCAGCATCATCCAAAGCTAGACCATGTTCGTTGCCATTAAAAGCCATATTTCAATGTTGTAATAAAAAATTCTGCCTACATTATAGAAAAAAACATAAACGTGCAACATGATAAGCATATTCATCAATTTCAATTTAGCGACACTAGATAAAAATATAAATACCTAAGGTCATGCTGCATATAACAGAATTATTAAAAGAATAAAAGTATAATATATATATATATATATATATATATATATATATATATATATATAATGAATAAGAATATGCTACCAATTAAAAAGACTGTTCTTAATAGTGTTAGTCGAATAGTTTAAGAAAAGCTTACCGGGCACTAGCAACATGATTCCCGAGAAAGAAACATAAGCCAATATTAGCAGCAACCTCTGGCCCAAGCACTCGACCAATGGGGTGATATGACTGTCCACAACCCTGCATTAATACGAGGAACTGAAACTTAGAACAGAAACCATGGTGACAAAGGTGTCAACAGCTGTATAAAGCATAGTATTGCAAAAGGCAGAGTGGGAAGTTTAACTTTCTGCAGACCATGTTAAGATGCAGTGTTTATCTATCAGTTCCTCTAAACTAGCAAAAGGAGCCTCATTGGGTGTGTCCAATCTTTTTCTTTCAACTAATTAGTTCTTTCATAAGCAAAAGGAGTCTGTTTGATTATGTCAGATCTGAATTTGATCTGAGATCTTTAGATTTGAGGTCAGGCCTTCGCCCATCTGATCTCAAATAAAAGACTTGTTAATGTGAAACTGGATCCAGTTAAATTAGGCTACGTTCAGATCTTAATTCTTTGCATGATAAACTTGGATACTGGTTTACTGTCTCATGATTAGCACTTCCATGTTCATTAATTGAATCTAATATCCCTGCCTCCCAAATGCAGCTTAGAAGTGTGTAAATAGCAGTAAGTCGGCCAAGATTAAGCACATTATTTTGACATTAGTTGCATGCAGAACCAAAATAAGGCTGCTAAGTGCAGCTTCTTTTCTTGACCCTTACTATTAAGACCATTGTGTTCTTCTTGTTATAAGAAATATGCATTTACATCACAAGGTCCAAGATTTGAAACAAAAAAACGGGACAACATGTGAGCCTTGCACAGTTTGAAGAACAAATTTCTGTGTTTTTTAAGCAAAAAAAGAAAATGATTAAAACTATGATTGTTCGAAGCGCCAAAAACATTAAACCAAATAACCATGCTTCAAAATGGCGCCTTAACTTTAAATAGCATACTTTCTTACCATGAAGCACAATGATACTTGTACAAGTGTCTGTCAACGTTGATATTTGGGGTTGTAAGGACCTAGGAAGAAACTAACAGACACTGTTAAATAACATGACACGAATGGTAGAGCTCGAGGACTGGGAATGAGGGTGTGTGGTATATTACACACAGAAATAGTAGCAATTAATAAAAAAGCTATCTTGCTGATCTTAGCAACGTATTTGCATATAAATAGGATATGGTTAACGAAACATGCATTCTCAGTTAAAACAAGTTTCATTGGCTAGCATCAATGACCTCAATAGATGGGCTTCACATCAGAATGGGGATTCACCGTCTCACTGATGCTTGTTCAGTTAAGCAGCTTGGTTGTGACATTTGTTAGAGACGCAAATCACGAGTCCTACTACAGAACCAAAATGGTTGAGGAGGGCGACCACTGACCGAATCTCTATCAGACTATCACCATTCTGGTCGCCGCCTCACTAGTGTGGACCGTGTGGTGCTGAGGCAGAGGAGAAATGTACTGAGAGAAACAGAATGAGTATTAGGCCGGGCCAAGCCTGCGAAAACTTGGGCCCAAGGGTCTTATTGAAGGCCCCCGAGCCCCGCTCATGACGAGCGGGGCCCCAGATTGAAATTGACATTCATTTTGTTTGTGTTCAAGAAAACTTCGTTTGGATCTCTTTTCGTATCGACTACTGGTTCAAAAGATTTGGACACAATATAAGAAGTTAGATCTATATGTCTTACCTGTTTGAAATTCAAAACGGAAATATTTTTCTTTCATGGGTTTAGTTAGACCAGTATGTTAAGAAAAGCATGACTACAAAATTAATCTACAAGAAGGCGCTTCATTAAACCTTTGCCAGTGCATACAAAATGAGCCAAATGTATATCAGAGGGCAGCCCTCCTTTGGATGTTCAACATATTTAAAATCTACTTCGGTTTGCTGAAATTGACCTTTAGAATTTACAAAATTATGAGCAGCCACTTCTCCCGCCTAAAATTTATAAATAATATCTATATGCCTCCTTTGAATTTTTTTTTTGTAGCTCCACCACTTATCAAAATTAACTAAGGTTTCAATTTTCTAGAATTCCTAATCATTTCCGTTTGTTCTAGAGATTTGCTAAAAACCTGAATGGCATTACTGGCACTAGTTTCTATGGTAAACTGATAGTTCATTTCCACAAAATGCAGCAATTCTGCTCATATAAGTCGGTCACTTTGGTGCATGCATGGGATCTTTTATGGACAAAGTGCAACGCAGCGCAGATGCAAAGCATGTAGACCTATCTCATACCAAACCGAGGAATGACTTTGCAGTTGATTTAAGATTCTCAAACAGAGCTTTGTTATCATCTTGTGTCATCTTTCATAAACCATTTTTTATGTCGCTCAAGTATGTAAGTCTTAAATGCTGTTTTGCCTCCAATAAGAAAATGAAAATGGTTACAATGAGACATTAATGTATGAACAAGAAATCTGCATGGGTGTGTATAGGCAATTGTTCACACAACCTAGCTTGGCAACTGCTCTTCCTAGCTGACTCCTCATACAACAACTATTATATATCAATTCTGCAATGTTTACCAGCTCTTGCATCGTTTTGATGCGGGTTAGGGTTCCAGGCAGGCTCATACAATATATTTTTCTGGGTCAGACTGTAGGAGTGCAGCAGCATAGACACATGCATGCAGTATGTAGCTAAGAAGCTTGATTCTTCAAGAACGGCACGGCCTATGAGGACAGGGATGATCGTTCCCCTTACCACACTGTAGTGCATTAATAACAAGGAACAACCATATGTTCCTTGATGAAGAACAACCAGACACCAAAACAGTACATTGGATAGAATGTCCTATTCACATCAAATTTCATATATTTTTTTGGCACCACGTTGTAATAAGTTAAAGAGAGAGAGAGAGAGAGAGAGTAAAAAGATTAAAAAAAAAATCATATGTTTCTGTTTCAACAATTGAACTTTAGGAGGAGCCGTTCACTAAAAATGGAGAGAAAAAGATAGAATAGAAGAAACAAAGATGAGCTTAGCTTTTATAGGGTTTGCTTAAGGGGGCCATCATATGTTCCAACCTAATATTGCATATGATGAGTGTTGGGACCTATAAATTGGAAATTAAGTACCCCCTTTATTTTCCCTAAGCCCAGTCTTAAGCCGAACAACTATAGAGAATTTATTCATTTATTAATACATTAAAATTTTCTAATAACCCACATAAAGAATGAGGTAGCCTCTCATTCTTTTTGTATGTGTGGCTATGGCTTATGTTCATAACCCAACATGTTCGACATTAATGCATCAGACCTGTCCAACTTTGTAAAGGAGATTCAATTCAAGAAGCCCTTTATTATAAGGACAAAATGGGGACGACCAAAAGAGTTTTTTTTTTTTCAAAAAAAGTCAAAATTACCCTTGTCAAAGGAAAAATAACCAGAAATAAAAGGAAAAATGCCCCTGAAGGATCGAATTCAATCCTTTAACCAACATATTGACTTCATACTATCAACTTTGAGACTTTTTGAAAGATTCTCTTAAACTGGTTATGCGCATACCATGTGCACAAAAAAATTGTGCACAGGGGTGTGTAATGATTAAAATTAAAAAAATAGAACTAAGGACTAAAAGGAGTTGTGAAAAAGTTAAAAGCTTAAAATGTACATTTCTTCATAAAAAATTTCTAGATACCCCAATCCTCTTCTTTTTTCTTTCAATGTATATCTATTACATGCATGAGGTGGTGCATGCATCTCGATCTCAATATTCTCTGTACTTTTGAGTAGACCGTGTATTATGGCCCTAGTGCATGGATGCAAATGCACCACCCAGGCATTTTTGTAATTTCTGAAAAAGAAATGGTTATTTCAAGGATTCAATTTTTCTCTTTCTTACTTTGTCCTTATATTGCGGACGACCTTTCATTTTACATACCAAGGCCATCCTGGTCATTTGATGCCCCCATGCACGTAATGTTATTGCCAGCATCAACTTTGGAAAATCACAATGGAATAGTAATTGGATATTGTAGGAAGAGATGATCAATTTTCTCTTCTTTTGCAAAACAGGAACGATGCATGATAGTCATTTGAAAGCTCATCTGCATTAGCTTTTCTTTTTTAATTAAAAATCAGTAATTTGGCAGATTCTAATATTGGTAGGAATTTGGATAACTTTAAGGTTTGAGAGAATAGGAAGGGCAGATTTTGTCGTTCGATGCGAGCAGCCATAGGCATCGGTGAAATCATTATTTTTACCAACGGCCACTTCCCGGCCTTACAAATCAACTTTCACTGACATGTAGTCTAGACACATCAGTGCAAGCCAATGTTTATCAACGCCGTTCTTCGAACGTCGGTGGAAGTCCAATCTTCACCGACAATCAAGTTTCGTCTTGGTAAAAAGAGACTTTCACACCGACGGCCTCCAATCCACGTTCGTGATTTCCATGCTTTTTTTGTAGTGTTCCAGTGTCAATGATGTATTAATCCAGAGAAAAATCTTAAGATCTGATATAGAGAAGACCCAAACCAGTTTCATATTGGAGTCAAGAGCGATATATATATATATATATATATATATATGAGTTAGAATTTCATAATGATGTTAATTTTTTTGTTACCTTTGGTTTTGGATGCTAGTTCCAGTTCAGTGTAAGGATCCGTGCAATATGATATTGATCTATTCTGTCGGAACCAGGACTATCTAGATCCAACTTAGCCAGAAGCTAAATCAGGACTATGAAGGCCATGAGGAGAAAGCTAACCTAAATAAACATATGTCCAGCAAACACTACATGGGCATAGAACCCCAAACTTTTATTCCAAAAAATATATGTACAAAACAAAATGAGGCATTACATATAAGTTAGAAGTGCAGCCAAGTTCCCCAAAAAACACAACTCCCTCACAAAAAGTGATATTGTAATGAGACTAGTCAGCAAAATGAACATGTGAAGTGTCTGCCTGATTAGCTCTAAGGTAAAAAAACCTGAACCATAAGGCATACGCAGTTAGCTATTGACAAAAAAGTGATCACAACATGTGCTTATTTTACGCCATTCTGTTGTAAGCTCTGATATCGGAGTAATAGACAACAAGTGACAAAATTCGGTCACTAATCTATTAGGGTAAAAAAAGAGAAAAAAAAAACAGAAACACGTGATGAATTTAACATTGTTCTACCATAGGTCTATGTTCACAATTAAGCCTGGGCAACGGGCCGGGCCACCGCCGGGTACCCGGTACCGACCCGTTACGGGCCTGGGCCCGGGCCTTGAAATAATGATTTCCGGGCTGAGGTTAACGGGCTCAGCCCGGCCCGGTAATTAACGGGTCGGGCTCGGGCCTGCCGTTGTGATCGTCGGCGGCCCGAGAAGCCCGACATCATTATTTTTTTTTTTTTTCAAAAAACTGAATGTTGAGGTAGCCGAGCGACGCGCATTGCCCGAGGTCTACCAGAGCATGACCATTCCTGGTTTTTGGCAATTAAAGTTCAAATTTTGCTGTCTTATGGTTTTGCTGCTCAGCATGATATTCAGTACAAGTTGAATCATGTTTAAATCATTTATCTGGCTCATTCTGTTAAAAATTGTGTACATCTGGGAACAATATGTCACAATGGCTTATATCATTATTATATGGGGATCAATTAGTTAGTTTTTCTGGTCAAGGAATAGATACCTGAATGCAAGTTCCTAAGGAAGGTGGTATAGGCATTGGGTCCCGCTTTTCAAGTTATTACTAATATTAATTTTCTCTGCATGCATGTCTTTTATGTGCAGATGTGCATGAGCACTGTGAATGCATACGTGCATGGTCCCTATTCGAGACACTGTGTGAAGCGTTCGACATGTTGAGTTTTGGAAATAAATACATCTACATGTTAGACATTGTATTAGTATATATGAGTGTACTAATGATTCTACTGAGAGGTATATCTGTAGCTTTAGTTGTTTAATGGTAACTAAAGTCTGAAAAGGGTAAAAAGCCTTTTGTAGCTTTCAGGTCAATAGGTAACCTAGGGACCTAGACTTTGGTAGCTAAACAACTTTTCTCTTTCTGAGATTAAGAAGGTGCTTGCATCACTACAATCATTTTCATTCTTTAGGTATACATCCTTTGGAAACTCTGAACTTACTCTTTTATGATATTGAAGAACTGCTTGCATCGATAAAATCTCACACGCTAGTTGAACTTTTGATACTACTTTTGTCTGTGACCTTCATGCTTAATCACTCTATGGTTTCAAACCTGATTTTAGAGTGGTGCTTTTTGTTAACAAGTGGTTGTGTGATTTGTACAGTTAGCAAGGTGGGGTTTGCGCCTGAACCTATGTTTTTTCTTTTTCATTTACTTTATCATATCATCTTATGTGGCAGATATGTATACACAAAACTCTTGGCAATCCTTGGAAAAGCAAGGCGACCTGTAGAAGCTTTGAACATTTTTAAAGCAATGCAGGTACTGTGTTCTTTCTATTACTTTCAGGTCATGACTGTTTCTTTATCATCATACACTAATGGAGTTTTTTTAGTTTTCATAAATCTTACAGTGTTGAAATAAGAATGTTTATGTTTCTAGGTGGTTCTTTGTAATATTAAAGAGTTATAAGATCTCTTTAATATTTTCTTTATTTTAAATTGATGTAATCTGTAAATCTTATTTCTACCCTAATCTCTATTATCTCTTTATAATAGAGATTAGGGTTAGTGAATTGGAAGGGTTCTTTTCTTCTCAACTCTCACGTCTTCAGCCCTCTCTCTCTCTCTCCACGTTTCAAGGCTGCAACATGGTATCAGAGCGGGATGTGACTGGCGATGCAACTTGAACAGATGGCGATAGGCTGCAGACGTCCGTGAATCTGGCAACGTGACGTGAACAGCCGGCGACCCTCCTTCTCCTTCTCAGGCTATCTCTTCCACCGTCTTGTTCTCCTTCCTCTTCTTCCGTCTCTTCCTTCTTCTCTTCTCATCTGTTCTAGTTGACTGATTTCCAGCAACAGAACTAGGTGGAGGAGTCTATTCTCGCTGGGAAGTATGCATGAATAGACTCCAGTCGTCTGGACTCTTATAGGTTGATGTGGTCTATGATCAAGGCAGCCAAGTGGAGGACTGCTCTTTATGATTTTTTTGTGGCAGTTTACGTTGACTACATTTATCTGATGTCGTTATCCATGATGTGTGAAAATTAATGTGTGGTACAGCTGCATTAGCTACATAAATAGACAAGTTGTTGGTTGGTTAAGACTGGATTTGCTTGTTTCCTGCTGAGATCGTGAGGAGGAGCTGCCCTGCCCTGTTCTGAAACAGCCTGTGACAGGCGACAGTCCAGCTCCTTGACTTGACAACGAGTGGACCTTAGGTTGGGCATTTGCCCCCCATATTTTGGGCGTCAGTAGATAATCATCCTAACAAGCTTCAATCCAAAATTCAGCTCGATCCGAGCTCTGGATGAATTTTGGCGGATTGTAGAAGATTCAGCCCTGTTCTGCCTGCGATCAGTTTTTTTCAGATTGCTGTTTTTTGTTGGTCGTGGGTTGCTGTCAACAGTTGGACAGTGGTTTGCTTGCTCTTGTGCATCTAACGTGGCTGTGTGGGAAGTTTGGTCTTGCTGATCAGTCTCTTTTTCAATATATATATATATATAATTTCTCTTGCCTATGGTGGTTGATCCCTTGTGGATAGATTTGCAATGGCTCAAAATCTTAGGACTGATTTTTCTCATGAGGTTAAACGTGGAGGAAACCCATTCTCTTATGGTTCTACGGTAAAGTTAGATGGATCTAACTATGAGATTTGGTCTCGTGTATTTATGATGTCAATGATTGGACATGAGAAGGAGCATGTTATAGAAGAAAATGAGCCTGTCGAAAAGAGTGGAAAATATGTTTCATGGAAGGGAGATAATAATATTGTCATGTCATGGATCATAAATAGTGTGCAACCACAAATCGCATCAACTATTGCATACTATACCTCGGCCAAACAAATGTGGGATTTCTTGAAACAAACTTACTCAAATGACAAGAATGCTAGCAAGATATTGCAGGTGGAGGAGGAATTACTTAATTTGCAACAGGGTGATCAAAGTCTTGCTCAGCACTTCGCTTCCCTCAAGTCCATCTATGAACGACTTAAAGCATTACGTCCCCCATGTTCAATGTGTCATAAAACTCATGGTGAAACAGTCTATGGTTACGAGGTTTTTACAGAGTCTCTCCCCTGAATATGCTGTAGCAAAGGCTCAGATGTTGACTGGAGCAGAAATCTCTGACCTAGCTGACACCTACAACAGACTCAGTCGTCTTGCTGTGACCCTTTCTCAGCCCTCTAGTGACTTACAGGCTTTGGCCTTGGTATCCTCAGGAGGTCGTGGACGCGGTTCATTCAGGGGGAGAGGCATTGGTCGTGGGTCAGGAGGAGGTAGGGGAAGATTTCAGGAAACCTATTGTGGTAAAATAGGACATTTAGAAGATAGATGTTGGGATAAACATGGTCGTCCTTCTGGTGCATCCCTAGGAAGAAATACTGCATCTAAGTAGGGCAAGAATTCATTACCATCTCCTATTGGGTCTGTTTAGGCAGCTTCATCAGTTGTAGATGGGTCTTTATCTCCTTCTCAGCCTGAGATAGTGACAGTGAGTATCAACAAGTCTGAGTATGAGGACTTCCTAGCATTCAGATCTTCCCAGCCGTCGGCCTCTACAGTCGTGATAGACAGTGCTATGTATGTTGATAGTGTCCCACATGATACATGTACTACTTGGATTATTGATTCCGGAGCATCGAGCCACTTTTGTAGTAAACCTTTTATGTTTATTGTGCTACACATGTTGCCTCAGGCACGTCATGTGAAACTTGCAGATGGTAGATGGTCACCTATTCTGGGTTATAGTGATATCAAGATTTCTCAGTCTATGACTATTCCTAATGTGTTATATGCTCCTAAGTTCCCAACAAATTTGTTATCAGTTGGACAATTGATTAATGACTTACACTATCGTGTTACATTTGACTATGGTTTATGTTCATTTCAGGACTTGTAAACTGGGAAGACGATTGGTGGAGGCTATGAGAAAGGGGGCATCTACTTCCTGTCGGACCCAGTGGGTATTGCAACATCATCGATCACCTCACCGTCCTCCTCTTTCCAGTGGCATCTCAGACTTGGTCATTCATCTGTCTCCAAGCTCCGTCACCTTCTTCCTCAGCTTTCAATACCAGAGTCGTTCCAGTGTGAAGCCTGTCAACTTGGCAAACACACCCGTAGCCATTATTCATTGAGTCTTTGTCCGTCCAGCTGTTGACTATTTGATCTTCTTCATGTTGATGTGTGGGGTCCTAGCAGAGTTGCTAGTAGGTCAAGATTTCGGTATTTTCTTGTCATTGTTGATGATTATTCTCGAGTCACTTGGGTCTTCCTTTTGAAGGAAAGGTCTGAAGTAGTATGTATTCTCAAAAATCTTATTATTGAAATAAAGACCCAGTTTGGTATTCTTGTTAAAAACATTCGCACTGATAACGCCCTTGAGTTCAAAGCCTCAACCTTAATGAAGTTTTACTCCGATAATGACATTTCTCCTCAGTTTACTTGTCCCCATACCTCCCAACAAAATGGAGTAGTTGAACGTAAACATCGCCAACTCCTAAATGTGGCTCGTTCCCTAATGCTTCATACCAAGTCACCTGCATCTTTTTGGGGAGATGCCATCCTCACGGCCTGTTACTTAACCAACCGTTTACCCTCATCCTCCATTGACAACAAGGTTCCCATTAAACTTGTGCATCCACAACAACCTTTTTTTCCAGTGGCTCCCAAAGTATTTGGTTGCACATGCTTCGTTCACATACTTGGACCCACACGTGATAAATTGGGAGCCTAAGCCATTAAGTGTATCTTTATAGGCTACTCTAGAAACCATAAGGGCTACGAATGCTTTGATCCCTTAACTCAAAAGGAGTATATCAGTGCGGATGTCACATTCTTTGAGTCTCAGCCTTATTATAGCTCCTCTTCCATCCTTCCTGAGATGCCACCATCACCAAACCCACTACCTATTCCTTCTATTCCTTTGGAGTCGTTTCCTTCTGAATCTCCTTCTACTGTAGTGTCCAAGTTTCGTGATCCTCCGCTGGTCTACACACGTCGACAGGACCCTTTTCATAATCCTTCGCCAACGGTTTCTCAAGAGGTAAGTACATCTGAAGTGCATAGCCTAGTCATTCTGATCCATGTCAAAACTTACCTATTGCTCTTCGCAAAGGCAGGCGACAATGTACTTTACATCCTATATCTCATTTTGTGTCTACTGATGGTGTTGGTAAAAATATGCAACAGTTCATTCAAGCTCTGGCTGCTCATACAGTTCCTACGTGTCACCAGCAGGCTTTATTAGACACCCAATGGAGACAGGCTATGCAAGATGAGATGGATGCCGTAGTGCAGAAAGGCACTTGGGAACTTGTTGATCCTCCTCCTCGTTGTGATATTGTTGGCTCAAAGTGGGTATTCATAGTGAAATATAATTCTGATGGTTCTATGGAACGATACAAAGCTCGGTTGGTTGCTAAGGGCTACACGCATACCTACGGTGTGGATTTCTTTGAGACCTCTCCAGTTGCTCGGTTGGGAACCATTCGTCTTATCATTTCTGTGGTTGTCCACCATGACTGGCACATGTATCAATTGGATGTCAAAAACGCCTTTTTGTACGGTGATCTCGATGAGACTGTCTATATGCAACAACCACCAGGATTTGAATGACAGGGGGAGTGTGGCAAAGTGTGCAAGCTGAAGAAAGCTATTTATGGACTCAAGCAGAGTCCTCGTGCGTGGTTTCACAAGTTTTCCGAGGTAGTCTCAAAGTGTGGCTTTGTGAGATCTCCTCTTGATCATTCTCTATTTATCAAGAAGACTTCCAGAGGTATAACCGTTCTCGTGGTTTATGTTGATGATATTATCCTAACAGGTGACTCTGATCAAGAAATTTCTGATGCAAAACTATTTCTTCAAAAACACTTTGTGACGAAAGATCTTGGTCCACTTCGATACTTCTTGGGAATAGAAGTTGCTCGCAATAGGGATGGTGTTGTTCTCTCTCAACGGAAGTATGTTCTTGATTTATTGCAGGACACAATGCTAGGAGCTAAACCGGCTAATTTGCCTATGAATCCACGTATACACCTTCATGATGACCAAACAGAATTAGTGGATTCTAGATCTTATAGATCCCTTATTAGAAAACTGCTCTATGTTACTGTGACAAGACCAGACATTAGTTTTGCAGTGGGGAAGCTAAGTCAATTTATGGAAAAACCAAGGAAAGTTCATTGGGATGCTGCTTTGATGGTGGTTAAATATCTGAAATCATCTCCTGGCAAAGGCCTTTTGTTCACAAAAGGCAAGACTCTGGAAGTGGAAGCCTATAGTGATGCTGACTATGCTGGCTCAGTCGAGGACAGAAAATCTACCACAGGATTTTGTGTATTTGTGGGAGGTAACCTCATATCATGGAGAAGTAAAAAACAAGGCGTGGTGTCAAGATCTAGTGCAGAATCTGAATATAGAGCTATGGCTCAAACTGCAACAGAAATGACTTGGGTTAGATCCATGCTATCTAGCCTAAGTGTGTCGATTCCACTTCCCATGAAGATGTATTGTGACAATCGTGCACCCACATACATTGCTAATAATCCAGTTTTCCATGAGAGAACTAAACATATTGAGGTTGACTGTCATTACATTCGGGATTTCGTTCAAGGAGGAACCATTGCCACTATTCATGTCCCTTCAGAAGACCAAGCTGCAGATGTCTTCACCAAAGCTCTCCCTATTGGTGATTTCTCTAAATGTTGTGACAAGCTGAGCATGTTTAATATGTATCCCCCAGCTTGAGAGGGAGTGTTGAAATAAGAATGTTTATGTTTCTAGGTGGTTCTTTGTAAAATTAAAGAGTTATAAGATCTCTTTAATATTTTCTTTATTTTAAATTGATGTAATCTATAAATCTTCTTTCTACCCTAATCTCTTTATAATAGAGATTAGGGTTAGTGAATTGGAAGGGTTCTATTACTTTCGGGTCATGACTGTTTCTTTATCGTGATACACTAATGGAGTTTTTTTATTTTTCATAAATCTTACAGGAAGACTACCATATATATCCTGATATGGCTGCATACCACAGCATTTCTGTAACTCTCAGGCAAGCTGGTCTGATAAAAGAGTTACTACATGTAATTGATTGCATGAGGGAATGACCTTCAAAATTATTACAAAAAATGCACTAGAATCGTTGTTTGGAACCTGATGTGGTGGTCTACAACTCAGTAAGTATTAGTGATGTTTATTGTCTGGATAGGCCGTAAACTCATAATCGAAGAATGAGGTAGGTGCAACACCAGCAAACCTGATGAGTACTTAAGACCTAAGGGCATCACTATTTACATGGTGTTGGGTCCTGGGTTAGTTTTGGCATTTGTAGTGCCTTTTTAAGCTGGCATCTGCCTGGATTTATTGGACAGTGGCTGAAATACCAGCCAAATTCATCTTAGGTTCGATCAGCTGACTGGATAGGCATTTAACCTATTGTTTTCATTTTTTATTTCTAGGTGTTAAATGCTTGTTTTTGAACAATAAGTTTGTATGGTTGGACCATTGGACGTTTTTTTGAATTTTGAAAACAAAGTAAGCACAAGGTGGTTGGGGATGGAATGATAATGAAGCAACTCAGAATTCAAGGGGGAAAAGGTTCAAACATTGATACACTAAGAGAAGGGACAGTGATTACTGGAGTTTTGCCTTTTTTTTGTTATATTTGTATTAATTGGCCATAGATGGTCTTGCATGTAATTTAATGGTTATTGAACTATCCCAATGGATAATGATGCCTAATAGCTAGCAAATTCTAGCTAAAGCTATTTATGAAAAAGGAAAATGTTGCAATCAAATGGGCTAACAAACTTATTTATGAGCAAAATGTTCTTGCTTCTATGTATATGCATTGTGTATTTTTTTGGTTGCTTTTGCTCGTGCTGTTGTAAACTGATTGTGTTTGTAAAAAGAAAGTAGAACTGACACGTGAGAATATCTTTTATAAAATAGTGTACGAAACAAGTTTCATGATATTGAGAGATTTCGTGTGAAAATGAGGAGGATATGATAAGAATTCATTATGGTGAGGATGTTGCCAAAGCTTCATGAAGTTGAGCATGACGGCATTTTGACCATATTGATGCTTTGTGGAAATTTCTTGAACATGAGATGTTGCAAATTGGAATACAGCTAGAAAACATGCGTATATCACTTTGCTGGTTTCATGAAGATGAGAGCAATATGGTTGTGATGCATATGTACTTCATGAGATGTATTTTTGCTTCGTGCTTCTTATTAATGATTTGCTTCTGCCCTGAGATTCACTTTACATGCTATTTATAAAATTCCTCCTTTGGAAGGTGATGTTAAAAGCTGGAAAATATGAGCTTGTTCACAAGTCTTTTGGAAAAATGAGAAAAAGAGGACTCGCTCCAAATTCTCACACATATAAAGGTGATGTCATCTTTACTTTTTGGAAATGCATTTCACAGATATTACTTAAGGCTAAAGTATGTGTTCTTCATTTAACTTCTCAGTTCTTGTGACTGCCTATTGGAGAGAAGGTAAGATAGACGATGCTGTTGGAGCAGTTTTGGATACGGAACGGAGGGGAGTAGTTGGGTCAGCTATTGTGTATTATGAACTGGCTTGCTGCCTTTGAAATAAAGGAAGGTGGTGAGATGCTATGGTTCAGGTTTGTTATTTTTAGCAATTTTGTCAGCAGGTATATTTTTCAATGAATTTCCTGTCTTCATGACTTTCGTGATTTATGACATATTTTTCTGTTCCTTTGGCGACTTAGGTGGTTTATTTTGTAATTCCAGGCTGCTGACGTATGAGTTAGTAATCTTCCTAGTCGATTTCATAATATTTAAGCGGTTATTGTAAATGATCACAAGGAATTTAGATGGCTACAAAATCTCAGGATGGCTTGTATTAAATTCTCTGTAGTATTTGTCTTGTGCTGAGTAAACATTGTTCCTTGTTGGATAAGCTTCAAACAGGGCTGACTCTATGCAAGTACTGTCAAAAGAGGGCCAGTTCCCTTAGTGCTTTTCCACTCAACCGTCTCTACTGAGAACCAAAACAGAAAATGCTTTTACTCTTTCTAGTTAAGAGTGTTAAACCAGTATAGATGGAAAAGATGCATGTTCTCAGATTTTTTTACTTCCTTTAGAAAAGAGATGTTCAGTTATACTTTTTTCTAAGTGTTTGTTTCATCTTTCAAGTTTTTATTTATTATTTTTCTTTAATTTTTAGGCGTCTATATCTCCATCAAATAGAATACAATTTTGAACTTGTCTGCATTTAAGGATCCTAACAAGCTTCAATCCAAAATTCAGCTCGATCCGAGCTCTGGATGAATTTTGGCGGATTGTAGAAGATTCAGCCCTGTTCTGCCTTGAAGCTGCCTGCGATCAGTTTTTTTCAGATTGCTGTTTTTTGTTGGTCGTGGGTTGCTGTCAACAGTTGGACAGTGGTTTGCTTGCTCTTGTGCATCTAACGTGGCTGTGTGGGAAGTTTGGTCTTGCTGATCAGTCTCTTTTTCAATATATATATATATATAATTTCTCTTGCCTATGGTGGTTGATCCCTTGTGGATAGATTTGCAATGGCTCAAAATCTTAGGACTGATTTTTCTCATGAGGTTAAACGTGGAGGAAACCCATTCTCTTATGGTTCTACGGTAAAGTTAGATGGATCTAACTATGAGATTTGGTCTCGTGTATTTATGATGTCAATGATTGGACATGAGAAGGAGCATGTTATAGAAGAAAATGAGCCTGTCGAAAAGAGTGGAAAATATGTTTCATGGAAGGGAGATAATAATATTGTCATGTCATGGATCATAAATAGTGTGCAACCACAAATCGCATCAACTATTGCATACTATACCTCGGCCAAACAAATGTGGGATTTCTTGAAACAAACTTACTCAAATGACAAGAATGCTAGCAAGATATTGCAGGTGGAGGAGGAATTACTTAATTTGCAACAGGGTGATCAAAGTCTTGCTCAGCACTTCGCTTCCCTCAAGTCCATCTATGAACGACTTAAAGCATTACGTCCCCCATGTTCAATGTGTCATAAAACTCATGGTGAAACAGTCTATGGTTACGAGGTTTTTACAGAGTCTCTCCCCTGAATATGCTGTAGCAAAGGCTCAGATGTTGACTGGAGCAGAAATCTCTGACCTAGCTGACACCTACAACAGACTCAGTCGTCTTGCTGTGACCCTTTCTCAGCCCTCTAGTGACTTACAGGCTTTGGCCTTGGTATCCTCAGGAGGTCGTGGACGCGGTTCATTCAGGGGGAGAGGCATTGGTCGTGGGTCAGGAGGAGGTAGGGGAAGATTTCAGGAAACCTATTGTGGTAAAATAGGACATTTAGAAGATAGATGTTGGGATAAACATGGTCGTCCTTCTGGTGCATCCCTAGGAAGAAATACTGCATCTAAGCAGGGCAAGAATTCATTACCATCTCCTATTGGGTCTGTTTAGGCAGCTTCATCAGTTGTAGATGGGTCTTTATCTCCTTCTCAGCCTGAGATAGTGACAGTGAGTATCAACAAGTCTGAGTATGAGGACTTCCTAGCATTCAGATCTTCCCAGCCGTCGGCCTCTACAGTCATGATAGACAGTGCTATGTATGTTGATAGTGTCCCACATGATACATGTACTACTTGGATTATTGATTCCGGAGCATCGAGCCACTTTTGTAGTAAACCTTTTATGTTTATTGTGCTACACATGTTGCCTCAGGCACGTCATGTGAAACTTGCAGATGGTAGATGGTCACCTATTCTGGGTTATAGTGATATCAAGATTTCTCAGTCTATGACTATTCCTAATGTGTTATATGCTCCTAAGTTCCCAACAAATTTGTTATCAGTTGGACAATTGATTAATGACTTACACTGTCGTGTTACATTTGACTATGGTTTATGTTCATTTCAGGACTTGTAAACTGGGAAGACGATTGGTGGAGGCTATGAGAAAGGGGGCATCTACTTCCTGTCGGACCCAGTGGGTATTGCAACATCATCGATCACCTCACCGTCCTCCTCTTTCCAGTGGCATCTCAGACTTGGTCATCCATCTGTCTCCAAGCTCCGTCACCTTCTTCCTCAGCTTTCAATACCAGAGTCGTTCCAGTGTGAAGCCTGTCAACTTGACAAACACACCCGTAGCCATTATTCATTGAGTCTTTGTCCGTCCAGCTGTTGACTATTTGATCTTCTTCATGTTGATGTGTGGGGTCCTAGCAGAGTTGCTAGTAGGTCAAGATTTCGGTATTTTCTTGTCATTGTTGATGATTATTCTCGAGTCACTTGGGTCTTCCTTTTGAAGGAAAGGTCTGAAGTAGTATGTATTCTCAAAAATCTTATTATTGAAATAAAGACCCAGTTTGGTATTCTTGTTAAAAACATTCGCACTGATAACGCCCTTGAGTTCAAAGCCTCAACCTTAATGAAGTTTTACTCCGATAATGACATTTCTCCTCAGTTTACTTGTCCCCATACCTCCCAACAAAATGGAGTAGTTGAACGTAAACATCGCCAACTCCTAAATGTGGCTCGTTCCCTAATGCTTCATACCAAGTCACCTGCATCTTTTTGGGGAGATGCCATCCTCACGGCCTGTTACTTAACCAACCGTTTACCCTCATCCTCCATTGACAACAAGGTTCCCATTAAACTTGTGCATCCACAACAACCTTTTTTTCCAGTGGCTCCCAAAGTATTTGGTTGCACATGCTTCGTTCACATACTTGGACCCACACGTGATAAATTGGGAGCCTAAGCCATTAAGTGTATCTTTATAGGCTACTCCAGAAACCATAAGGGCTACGAATGCTTTGATCCCTTAACTCAAAAGGAGTATATCAGTGCGGATGTCACATTCTTTGAGTCTCAGCCTTATTATAGCTCCTCTTCCATCCTTCCTGAGATGCCACCATCACCAAACCCACTACCTATTCCTTCTATTCCTTTGGAGTCGTTTCCTTCTGAATCTCCTTCTACTGTAGTGTCCAAGTTTCGTGATCCTCCGCTGGTCTACACACGTCGACAGGACCCTTCTCATAATCCTTCGCCAACGGTTTCTCAAGAGGTAAGTACATCTGAAGTGCATAGCCTAGTCATTCTGATCCATGTCAAAACTTACCTATTGCTCTTCGCAAAGGCAGGCGACAATGTACTTTACATCCTATATCTCATTTTGTGTCTACTGATGGTGTTGGTAAAAATATGCAACAGTTCATTCAAGCTCTGGCTGCTCATACAGTTCCTACGTGTCACCAGCAGGCTTTATTAGACACCCAATGGAGACAGGCTATGCAAGATGAGATGGATGCCGTAGTGCAGAAAGGCACTTGGGAACTTGTTGATCCTCCTCCTCGTTGTGATATTGTTGGCTCAAAGTGGGTATTCATAGTGAAATATAATTCTGATGGTTCTATGGAACGATACAAAGCTCGGTTGGTTGCTAAGGGCTACACGCATACCTACGGTGTGGATTTCTTTGAGACCTCTCCAGTTGCTCGGTTGGGAACCATTCGTCTTATCATTTCTGTGGTTGTCCACCATGACTGGCACATGTATCAATTGGATGTCAAAAACGCCTTTTTGTACGGTGATCTCGATGAGACTGTCTATATGCAACAACCACCAGGATTTGAATGACAGGGGGAGTGTGGCAAAGTGTGCAAGCTGAAGAAAGCTATTTATGGACTCAAGCAGAGTCCTCGTGCGTGGTTTCACAAGTTTTCCGAGGTAGTCTCAAAGTGTGGCTTTGTGAGATCTCCTCTTGATCATTCTCTATTTATCAAGAAGACTTCCAGAGGTATAACCGTTCTCGTGGTTTATGTTGATGATATTATCCTAACAGGTGACTCTGATCAAGAAATTTCTGATGCAAAACTATTTCTTCAAAAACACTTTGTGACGAAAGATCTTGGTCCACTTCGATACTTCTTGGGAATAGAAGTTGCTCGCAATAGGGATGGTGTTGTTCTCTCTCAACGGAAGTATGTTCTTGATTTATTGCAGGACACAATGCTAGGAGCTAAACCGGCTAATTTGCCTATGAATCCACGTATACACCTTCATGATGACCAAACAGAATTAGTGGATTCTAGATCTTATAGATCCCTTATTAGAAAACTGCTCTATGTTACTGTGACAAGACCAGACATTAGTTTTGCAGTGGGGAAGCTAAGTCAATTTATGGAAAAACCAAGGAAAGTTCATTGGGATGCTGCTTTGATGGTGGTTAAATATCTGAAATCATCTCCTGGCAAAGGCCTTTTGTTCACAAAAGGCAAGACTCTGGAAGTGGAAGCCTATAGTGATGCTGACTATGCTGGCTCAGTCGAGGACAGAAAATCTACCACAGGATTTTGTGTATTTGTGGGAGGTAACCTCATATCATGGAGAAGTAAAAAACAAGGCGTGGTGTCAAGATCTAGTGCAGAATCTGAATATAGAGCTATGGCTCAAACTGCAACAGAAATGACTTGGGTTAGATCCATGCTATCTAGCCTAAGTGTGTCGATTCCACTTCCCATGAAGATGTATTGTGACAATCGTGCACCCACATACATTGCTAATAATCCAGTTTTCCATGAGAGAACTAAACATATTGAGGTTGACTGTCATTACATTCGGGATTTCGTTCAAGGAGGAACCATTGCCACTATTCATGTCCCTTCAGAAGACCAAGCTGCAGATGTCTTCACCAAAGCTCTCCCTATTGGTGATTTCTCTAAATGTTGTGACAAGCTGAGCATGTTTAATATGTATCCCCCAGCTTGAGAGGGAGTGTTGAAATAAGAATGTTTATGTTTCTAGGTGGTTCTTTGTAAAATTAAAGAGTTATAAGATCTCTTTAATATTTTCTTTATTTTAAATTGATGTAATCTATAAATCTTCTTTCTACCCTAATCTCTTTATAATAGAGATTAGGGTTAGTGAATTGGAAGGGTTCTATTACTTTCGGGTCATGACTGTTTCTTTATCGTGATACACTAATGGAGTTTTTTTATTTTTCATAAATCTTACAGGAAGACTACCATATATATCCTGATATGGCTGCATACCACAGCATTTCTGTAACTCTCAGGCAAGCTGGTCTGATAAAAGAGTTACTACATGTAATTGATTGCATGAGGGAATGACCTTCAAAATTATTACAAAAAATGCACTAGAATCGTTGTTTGGAACCTGATGTGGTGGTCTACAACTCAGTAAGTATTAGTGATGTTTATTGTCTGGATAGGCCGTAAACTCATAATCGAAGAATGAGGTAGGTGCAACACCAGCAAACCTGATGAGTACTTAAGACCTAAGGGCATCACTATTTACATGGTGTTGGGTCCTGGGTTAGTTTTGGCATTTGTAGTGCCTTTTTAAGCTGGCATCTGCCTGGATTTATTGGACAGTGGCTGAAATACCAGCCAAATTCATCTTAGGTTCGATCAGCTGACTGGATAGGCATTTAACCTATTGTTTTCATTTTTTATTTCTAGGTGTTAAATGCTTGTTTTTGAACAATAAGTTTGTATGGTTGGACCATTGGACGTTTTTTTGAATTTTGAAAACAAAGTAAGCACAAGGTGGTTGGGGATGGAATGATAATGAAGCAACTCAGAATTCAAGGGGGAAAAGGTTCAAACATTGATACACTAAGAGAAGGGACAGTGATTACTGGAGTTTTGCCTTTTTTTTT
The DNA here is from genome assembly GCF_008831285.2 of Nymphaea colorata. Classification (NCBI taxonomy): domain Eukaryota; kingdom Viridiplantae; phylum Streptophyta; class Magnoliopsida; order Nymphaeales; family Nymphaeaceae; genus Nymphaea; species Nymphaea colorata. The sequence goes on from NC_045140.1 coordinate 11,435,655, forward strand.
GTTATATTTGTATTAATTGGCCATAGATGGTCTTGCATGTAATTTAATGGTTATTGAACTATCCCAATGGATAATGATGCCTAATAGCTAGCAAATTCTAGCTAAAGCTATTTATGAAAAAGGAAAATGTTGCAATCAAATGGGCTAACAAACTTATTTATGAGCAAAATGTTCTTGCTTCTATGTATATGCATTGTGTATTTTTTTGGTTGCTTTTGCTCGTGCTGTTGTAAACTGATTGTGTTTGTAAAAAGAAAGTAGAACTGACACGTGAGAATATCTTTTATAAAATAGTGTACGAAACAAGTTTCATGATATTGAGAGATTTCGTGTGAAAATGAGGAGGATATGATAAGAATTCATTATGGTGAGGATGTTGCCAAAGCTTCATGAAGTTGAGCATGACGGCATTTTGACCATATTGATGCTTTGTGGAAATTTCTTGAACATGAGATGTTGCAAATTGGAATACAGCTAGAAAACATGCGTATATCACTTTGCTGGTTTCATGAAGATGAGAGCAATATGGTTGTGATGCATATGTACTTCATGAGATGTATTTTTGCTTCGTGCTTCTTATTAATGATTTGCTTCTGCCCTGAGATTCACTTTACATGCTATTTATAAAATTCCTCCTTTGGAAGGTGATGTTAAAAGCTGGAAAATATGAGCTTGTTCACAAGTCTTTTGGAAAAATGAGAAAAAGAGGACTCGCTCCAAATTCTCACACATATAAAGGTGATGTCATCTTTACTTTTTGGAAATGCATTTCACAGATATTACTTAAGGCTAAAGTATGTGTTCTTCATTTAACTTCTCAGTTCTTGTGACTGCCTATTGGAGAGAAGGTAAGATAGACGATGCTGTTGAAGCAGTTTTGGATACGGAACGGAGGGGAGTAGTTGGGTCAGCTATTGTGTATTATGAACTGGCTTGCTGCCTTTGAAATAAAGGAAGGTGGTGAGATGCTATGGTTCAGGTTTGTTATTTTTAGCAATTTTGTCAGCAGGTATATTTTTCAATGAATTTCCTGTCTTCATGACTTTCGTGATTTATGACATATTTTTCTGTTCCTTTGGCAACTTAGGTGGTTTATTTTGTAATTCCAGGCTGCTGACGTATGAGTTAGTAATCTTCCTAGTCGATTTCATAATATTTAAGCGGTTATTGTAAATGATCACAAGGAATTTAGATGGCTACAAAATCTCAGGATGGCTTGTATTAAATTCTCTGTAGTATTTGTCTTGTGCTGAGTAAACATTGTTCCTTGTTGGATAAGCTTCAAACAGGGCTGACTCTATGCAAGTACTGTCAAAAGAGGGCCAGTTCCCTTAGTGCTTTTCCACTCAACCGTCTCTACTGAGAACCAAAACAGAAAATGCTTTTACTCTTTCTAGTTAAGAGTGTTAAACCAGTATAGATGGAAAAGATGCATGTTCTCAGATTTTTTTACTTCCTTTAGAAAAGAGATGTTCAGTTATACTTTTTTCTAAGTGTTTGTTTCATCTTTCTAGTTTTTATTTATTATTTTTCTTTAATTTTTAGGCGTCTATATCTCCATCAAATAGAATACAATTTTGAACTTGTCTGCATTTAAGGATCTAGAATTTCCACTTACTTAGGGAGATGAGGGTATTTTAGGACTTGCGTGGTGATTTTGCTTTGATTTCGGCATATTGTTTTTTGTGTCTTATTGCTAAGAGGATTATCTAAAACAATTTAAACCATTCCAACTCGGCCCTGAAAGTGGTTTTTAGGTGGATAGGAAAATGAGATATAGAAGTAGCAATTTCCCCTTAGCAATTAATGATCCATCCTTTGCAAGAAAACCTCACAACAGGAGAATTTGGAGAAGATTGCTTGGCATGATCCTCTTTTTTATGAGAGAGTTCATGGAGAACTTGTCCCTTGTGGCATTATCCTTTTGCAAAATCATCATTTCGCAAAGTCCTCCTCATGTAACTGGGGCACAAGACTGATCTAACTTTGCTGGATAGTGGTACATTTTGAGCCTAATAGAGTCCAATCTCATAGTTGTCATTATCTTGCATTTGATGATCTTACAAAACCCACCACATAGGATTGGTTTATCCTGGGCTTCCTTTGGGATAAGATAAGAGCTTAACCTACACCATTAGTAAAACTTCCAATCAGTTGAGGACTCTAACATTTATGGAAAATCATCACCATTAAACCAACCTTTTGTATAGAAGTCCCTAGGAGAGTTGGTGAAGTTCATTTTTCTATCGAACCAACCTATGTTGTTTGCATTCACCCTCTTCTTTAGAGTAGAATTCCTTCCTCTTGATGATATATTATTTGATGTCAAGATTTTTTTTGTGAAAGTGATAATTTTTAGTTTTGCTTGAAAACATTTTAAAAGTGTCTTCTCACACCATGATGTGGCTTTGCTTTATTCTTAGTACCTCCTTGAGTAGAAGAATAAAAATTTCAAGTTTTTGTTGCCAAACAATGGAAGAGGAAAATTGTAAAGATCCTGGATATGAGCAGTAAGGAAAGGTCCTGTGAAGTTGAGAAAGTCAAGACTAGGAACTGCTATTGACTCTGGTAATCAAGCATTTGCAAGCATTTAGTAGAAAAATATCTTGAGAGAGAAGCCAAAATGCTTTGTAAGATCTTGGAAGATAGCAAAATGAGAGTTGAGACATGGGCTCGGGGCTTGTGTAGTCATTCCTCTGGGTCAATAATCAAGAGTACCGGGTAGGCATATAGGTGATTTATGTCTATACCGCGAAGATAACGACTTATGAACCTTTGGTTCATCGAAAACCCACAAGGTGAAGTGGGTTGGATATGCGACAAAGCTACACACAACCACCAAAGGGGTGGAGCTTCGTAGTAGCCTTTGGGGTGGTGAGGTATTCCCTCAAAGGTGAAGGTTGACCTAAAAAAAAAATCAAAGAAAAAGAAAATCAAAAGACAAAAGCTCAATCCAAGAGAAAGAAAGAAAAAAAAATAAAAGAGGGAAAAAAAGCAAAAGGTGTCTACCAAGAGATTAAAGGCATGAAGGCTGAACTCGCAGGAATTGAATGTGACAATCTTTGGTAGATGTGCGATTTTAGGGTCAATATCTGCTTCTATTTTTTATTACCTAACATGCTGAGGATGATTCATTTATGTTCATATTTTGGAAATTGAAAGACATCCCTTCTAGAGATTTGACGGCATTGACACGAAATGAATCCTAATGCTTGTACGGTACTATGTGTAAATGAAGGTCATATTATTTGCACAACACGAACACTCATGCTTATTAGTTAAATTGATCGTTTTTGAATTGTTTCAAAGTAAAAACTTGACATCTCTAGTCATAGGAGGAACTAACCAATGTCCTTTGGTCTTGAAAGATGTTTGTCATTTCATTACCTATCCCCTTTGGCTTTGAAAGATGTTGGCCATTCCATTACCAAACCATTAGTCCATTCATGGGATAGACAAAACTCCTCAAACCTAGTCAACTCCTGTTGAGTGTGATGAATTTCATTTTCTTTGTCTCAAGAGATGCATATCATTTGGGATAAATGATTAAAGATGGCCCATGATTCCATCTTAACCGAGTGTCTTCAACATAACCCAGTCTTAGGATTGAGTCTGTCATAGAAAACCTATCATCTCTTTTCAAAAGGACCAGTCAATTTTGTAGTCGATTTTGAACTGTGACATTTTTGAAAGGTTCTATTCGTTGAAGTTGCATGAGTTTTGGGTTTTATGTCCTCGGGTCCTTCATGGTTTTAGACCAGGTTAGTACGCGGATTCTTTCTTCTTGTGTCATGTTAGTGTTAGGTTAGTTGAATAGATCCCTTAGTTAGCTATTGCACATGTTCAGGATATGTTAAGGTCATTGCCTTGATTTCTTTTCAGTAGGATCTTATTTTGATTTAGTTTGATTATTTAGTTTGTTGAGTTGGGCTGGTTTGTCTTGCTTATTTTCTGCTTTAATGGTTTCCAGCATAGTGTCATGTTTAGTTTTCACTTTCATTGTGACATGGGTTGTTTAGGTGCTTTGTTGTCTTTGTTGCTTGGTTTTCATTTTTCAATGCATTCACTTGTGTCGCAGACCATCCCTCGACGTCATGCGGGCCAAATAGGCTTGAAAAAGTCCGTCCATGAGAACTTGATTCTTTTGGTAAATATAATCTCATCAAGTTCATTGGTTCGTGTGTCACATTCTGATAGAGTCTTTGAATTGCATATCATACATTGCTTAAGTTTGTAGGTTGCTTGACTGAATATCTTTGACAACAACTTCACATCTCACATCTAACTTGGTTATGATACAATCATGTGTTTGCTAACATGGAAGCCTACATTCTAAAAATATGCGAAGCTATTTTGCTCATTATCCAACTTGGTTATGATACAATCATGTGTTTGGTAACATGGAAGCCTACAGTTTAAAAATATGTCAAGGTTTGTCTCTAGAGTGCTAGAAAAGTTTTGTTCTTGTTGCCTAATATGTGAGTGTTTTTTAAACCTTAAGGACTGTCCTTTTATGACCAGAGAACTGTGGAACATGCTATTTAGTTACTTGGAATTGTAAGAATCGTGCCTTTTAAAAATGTCATGGTTCTTCTCTTCTTTGCACAAATCTTTCCTCATTCTTGGTTAATAGCATTTTGTTCTGTTGATTCTCTTTCGTTTGATTTTTTATTTTGTCCCATTGTTGAATGAGGAAAGCGGAACTCCTCGTTTTGGCTTCTTTCTTAGTTGTGGTGTTTGTTGTTTCTCACCTTACCTATTTATTTATTTATTATTTTATTTCTTTTTCACTGCATGTGATTTACCCATTTGCCTTCACAGGTGCTCTAGGTCAGGTCACTGTAGTAAGAATCGGCTATTTTTGACCGGTTGGTCTCTTGGGTTTGAGCTGACCCAGTGTGTGGTGAGCTCGCTCCCTTGGAGGTCTTGCTCAAGGCAGGAGCGAGTTTCGACCACCAAACCCAGGATTCGATCCACACTTGATTGTGTAAATAGGAGGAACACCTTCTTTTTTGTTGGTTCATAAATGTGGTGTTCACCAGTTGGTGAAATTATTGAAACTACAAGTTGCGAAATTTTAGTGAACATGACCAGCCAATGCACCTAAATTAAAATTTATTGATTTTTTTTGTTTTTTATAAGTTGAGATACTAGATTTTTATGAGAACGCCCTTCAGATGATAGAGTTGCATCTAAAGTTAAAATGGAAACCGAGCAGAGCAAGCCTGAAGGTGATACTTCCGTTTGTGAAACTCAAAGTGGATCAGAATCCCAAAGGCCTCCAGTTGACAATCTCGTTGGTAAGCTTGTGACGTTGCTTTTATATGAAATGCATTTTGAAAATATATGGAAGTTCCTTTTGCTTCTCTAGTTATTGTAACAATTCATGGTTGAGATTTGGTTAGGTCCCCATATTTTCTTCCCATACTTCTTTATTCATGCTTCGGGGAATCCTTGGTAGGTTCTTATGTATGCTAATATGTGCTTCTCTGTTACCATGCAGAAATATCTCTTTGTAAGCACTTGCTGTCTGAAGGAATGGGGATCGAAGCTGCTTCAAAGGCATATGATGCCGAGAAAGTTTCTTTAGAGAAGTTCAGTGCTTTGGGCCCATCAATTCTGAAAAATGATAGGCTTGTAGTTAGGATAAACGGTCAATACTTTCCATGGGATGCTGCAGCCCCAATTGTTCTGGGCATGGTTTCATTTGGACATGAAAAGACATTGGAACCCAAGGGCATGATTGCTGTTGAACGAATTGAAAAGAAACTTGAAAAGTACCCCTCCTCTGCAATTGTTCCCTCAGGTGGAAGCTGGAGATTCTGGCCGTTTGGTTTTAACAAATCAAAATCACTTACAGCTACTCGGTCACTCCCAAGTGATTGCTTGGGTGACACTGGTGAAAAATCTCTTGAGAAGCAACTTAGTGCAGCAGAAAGGGAGTATATGAATACAAGATCTACTAAGAAGGTCCGAACAATTATTCCAACATCTGAACAGTTGGCATCACTGAACCTGAAAGAAGGGCAGAACATAGTAACTTTTACATTTTCTACTGCAATGCTTGGAAAGCAACAGGTTTCTTATCACTCAAAAATATATCTTCATTCTTCAACTAGCCTGATGTGTTTCTGCATCCTGTATGAATGTATACACTTTTCTATTGAGCAGGTTGATGCTAGAATTTATCTTTGGAAATGGAACACACGGATAGTCATCTCAGATGTTGACGGAACCATCACTATACTAGCTTGCATTTTGCAATCATTTAGTGATGACAGCTTCTCCATATAATTCCTGGTTTAAGTGTAGTACAAATGATAAATGAGCTGTGCTCGTTTCTTGGGTCTTTGGGCTTGTAAAATTTCATTCATGATGGGCTTATTAAGAAAATGACATAAGCATGAGCTCATTCACATTCTTAAACAAGTGTAAGTATGAATGCTGGAACTTTGTCTTGTTTCTGGTTGAATAAGCATGATATGCATATATCATGTTATATCATATGTAAATTTTCAGATTAGTTCTTCTGTATATACATTAAAATTTTAGCAGGTGTTTAAAGAGAGGTAAGTGTATTTTTTTTGTCTGCATTAAATGAAAACACTGGCTGCAGCACTAGGTTGACAAGAATTGACTGTCTTTAATTTAGATAAGAATGATTCCTATAAAAGCTGGCAAGCAAAGCAATGATAAAAGAAAAAAGCAAAACTAGAAAAAGAATGAAACCCAAAAGGTACCTCTTCACCAGCTGAAGCTTGAAGAATCACGTCAGGAACAGTAGTTGAAGAGGAATCATGCCCCCAGCTTGCTAAGTCCTCCTCAAGAGGTCTTCCCAGCTGGAAAGAAAGGATTACAAGTAACAGAATTAGAACAACTATCCTGGGAGCAAGGAAATTTAGTTAAAAAAAAAACTATCAAATATGACCCACTTGCTTCTCTGAATTTTTCAACTCTTCAAGGCATCCAGCAATCTTTGCAAATCCACCAATATCAGCATCCGGCTGATCAGTGTGACATTCATCTTCTGCCACCCTTCTTTCAAATACATACTGTGTCAGACTTTTTATGCCATCTTCGACTTGCATATAGTTGGTATTGCAGCGTGCGCAGTTCATAGTTTCATGAATTTCCGACCTGTAGAAAGAGAAACATAAGATATGATATTTCATCTGGGAACATAGATGCAGCTAAAATCAACCCTAGTTTAACAGTTTTACTGCTTCTCTTTTATACCAACATACATACACCGCCACATCTCCATTGGTATACTCGAGTCTTTGATTTACATAGATATGACCTCAAAAAGTTAACAAACTGCCAATTCATGATTGGTGGGAGTTATTTACTATTTTGTGCTTTCCACGATAGGGGTCAGATATGACCAATTTTCTCTCTTTTGCTCCTTTCCCACATAGCTAAAGTGTGTCTAGGCTCCCATGTAGGCCTGGCAACAGGCAGGCTGGCCCATTCATGAGTCTGTAGCATCTGCCACGACACCATAACCCATAGATAGGCTGGCCAGAACCTTGTATAATTAGTGTGTTTTGAACCTTTTCTTCAAATTGAACAGATTGGATCCCAGACTGAATCACTAATTAGACCATCAAAAGTACCAGTTTTCGAATAATTTTAACATTTGAAGATATTATAACTCCCACTATGTAATATTTGTGTTAACACACCTCAAATCCCTGGCTGGTGAGTGCAATTGTACTTGGGGCTAGACTCTTCAGAGAGAAAAGGAGGGTAGCAGGAGATGGAGAGAGACAAAATGTGTCCTGTTTTTCTGTACACAAAATAATGTTTTTATCCTTATAGGAGCCCCTGTGAAGGCCTATGACCTAACCTAGCATATTAAGAGCTAAGAAAAACCTTTTCTTAGATGAATAGAGGGAAGACTGGGTAGTCATAAAGCACCCAATATGGGTTGGGTGACTGAAAACCAGACTAGGTACTATGAAACCCAGTCTCACACCTGCCAAGGCACCAGACAGTGCCTAAAAGGCTAAATGCTAACCTGAGTCAGTCCAAACAAGAGTTTTTCTTTTTTGTTTGGAACCCTAAAAATTTTTCTTTCTCTCTCTTCTGATATACTGATCGAGGTGAAGCTTTTCAGAACCTCCTTACTCTTTTTCTCTTTTCCCCTCCCCATGTTTCCCCACCTTCTCTATTAAGTGGAAATGCCTAGGCCTTAACTAGGTGCCACCTAGTCCCCGCCTAAGCCTCTTCATGGGATCTGCCACCTAAGTCTGCCTTGCGCTTTTAACTGTATAGATTTATGTGCAAAAATTAAGTTCAGCATGGTTTTTTGGGCGCCCCTTCACACATTGCTGTATTCACAGATTATAAACCATTGTAAATTGAATCTCATAATGTTTCAAAGAAGATTAGACCTACTACCATAGTATTTTCATTTTTCACCTTCTCCACACATGCTTTGTTCCCTCCACTTTTGACATGCCCCTAATAGCGCTAGCATAGTTTCACCCTTAGCACTCTTGCCTGGCCATCTAGCAAGCCCAACGACCTCTTCAACTTATTTCAAGTGCTCTCTCTCTTATCCTTTCTCATCCACTTCCAGCTTCTCCTTTTCTTTTTCTTCCTTTATTTCTTTCTTTTGTTTTTTTCTGTTTCTTCTTCTTTCAGCCATTATTATTCATCTTCTTTTGTCTCATTCCTGTTGTAACAATTTGCCCTCCACACTTCTTCAGTCTTGGCAAGTATCTCTAACTTATACGATTTAATGTATTTTTCATGTATGCTTTATTCAAATTAAATAGTATGAATAAATAAGTTTCTTGTACAGTCGTACTATTAGCTTATTTTCCTGTTGTATGAACTTCAAATTTAGAGTATTTAATATTTGTTTTTTCCCGTTTTTGTTTCACCACTCATTCATAACCACACATTATTTCATTTATTCATTATTCATTTCGTTTTCTGAAGTTAGATTAGAGCTAGATCATTAAGCTTCATTGCACTTCTGATCCTACACCTACAACTAAAAACTTCCTTATATGAAACACACCATAAGCATGTAAATATGAGCAATTTGAGCACCAGATGTACAAGCATATTATATGCATGCCAATGTTTCTTTGTTCCCTACTTTCAGAAAAAACTTGGGTTCCCCTCAAGACCCTGCTTTGCCCAATCTCTTTGTGCCCTACTTTCTGAGAAACCTAAGTCCCCCCTTAACACCCTGCTTTTCAAAAGACATTGACTTTCTTAACCATCTTTCTTGCCATAACCTCCATGATAGGTGTGAAGTTTATGTTTCAGCTTGAGCCTTATTCCTGGTGCTGAAGGCAGTATTTTAGACAATATTGTTCATTCATACCCCATTCTCGACTCTCTGAGTAGACCACATCCTCCAGATAAATTCAATGGCTTACTATTAAAAATATTTATTTATGAATGATTAAATTGTTTAAACTGTTTATAGGTTTTCCAAATGACATGCTTTTTTCATGAACATTAGAAACTAGGAGTACATTACCTTATGTTAGCATGCAAGGTGAAAAGATCCCTCAAGTCTTCTGTAGAAATAAGATTAGCCTGCAATATCTCACCTCCAATATCAGGGTCAAAGTTACAAAATTATTCACAGAATTAAGGTTTTATACAACTCAATGACATGAAATACCTGCAGTCCAAGGTTTTCCAATTGCTCTTGTTGAATTACTTTCTGAAGGCCTTCTTTCGACATTTGACGTTGATAGACCTGCAAAAAAAAAAGCCACTAGGTCATGTTTTATTGTTAAACATGCAACTAAAATCATGAGCTATTAACCAGTCCTAATCAAACACCAAAGCTTGTCATATTTTAAAATTGTAACAAACCTTTTCCTCAATAGTTCCTGCTGTTAGGAACCTGTATATGTACACTCGCTTCTTCTGTCCATCTCTCCAAACCCTTGCAGCTGCCTAAGAATTTGAGGAAAGAGGAAAGAGGAAAGCAAAACCATGATGGCAAGACAGTGAACTTTTGGGGAAAATGAAGAAAGGTTGTTGAATCAGAATCAGATACCTGTTTGTCATTGGCAGGATTCCAATCTGGATCAAAAAGAACCAAACGATTTCCACCTATCAAATTAAGTCCACATCCACCAGCCTTGCTGCTTAAGAGAAACACAAACTCATCCTACAATATCAAGCACACATATCTCACACCATGAAGGATACAAATACTCAAGAAGGAATAAGCATCACTTATTGGTATTAAAAACCTTTGATATGTCATTAAATCGGTTGACGAGCTTTTGCCTTTTGCTTATTGAAGTGGACCCATCAAGCCTTAGGAAAGGATATCTTCTTTCACGACACAACTGAGCGAAAAGATCCAACGTCTAGAAGTAGAAAGTTAGAAATGTAAAAAGGATGAGCATGTCAAGTATAAAGTATAAAATTCCATCAATGGAAATTTTGCTTTGACTTTCCTAATACCAAATTGCAGGGCAAAAATCTCAAAAGAGGAAAGAAGGTTATACAAGAAACAAAACAATCTTCCATATAGTAAATTAGTAATTTAAATTTTAAACTAATCTTAAGCTTGTTAATAATGTTAACATGAGCCTAAATGTGAATTATACTGAAAAAGCAAACTTGTCATTGGCTACAAACTCTAGATGGTTCATCATCAAATAAGCTACTGTTTCTAACTGTTATCCACCTTAAGTGCTAGATAATTCGTGGTTTGCGAGGCTAAGACCATGCTGCATATTAGGATTCAGATAAGCATATATCTTTTAAAGCCAGACCACATGATGCATCTTCCACAAAAATCAACAGCAATTTCTTCTCATATGATTATTTTTTATGAGTTTCACCTCCCCAATTTACAACCAAAAGAGAAAATTGGAAGAGAGAGAGAGAGAGAGAGAGAGAGAGAAGGGACATTACAAGAACCAGATATATTAAAGAAGATCCTAAAACAGCCTACTTAGGGAGGCTGATGCATCTGTGCTGCACTTGCAGTTGCTGGCACAGGTGCAAGTACTAATCTGACTTCTATGCAAAACTTTCAGTCATAGCCTCTTTGTACTCACACCCATCCCCAGCCATGTCAACATAGGTAAGGTGCCCTGAGTATCCACGCCACAGGGCTTCTGAGAAAATCCATAAATGTGTGGCTCGCATTCTCTAAAATTTATACCCTATTAGGAATCCATTTCAATATTTTTTGGAGGAAAATTAGTACAAAAAAGCTCCTTAATTTCTTTTTTTTTTTCCAGTTTTTATTTACACATTCTTTACTTCCTGAATTGCAGAGATTTTTACACAAAAATCAAAACTTTACAAAGAACCTTCCAGAAAAAACTTCGCTAATAAAAATTCGAGAAAGATATTTGTGTCAATGGAACAAAATCAGACTCAGTTATCCACGCTAGATTAGGTCAATGTATATTGGAGTTTACTTCTGTAAACATTCAAGAATACTCTTATTGAATATTAACCTGATTCTAATTATCTAAATTGCATCAGGTTATTATGCATGCATACACTGAACAAGTGAAGAACAGACATGAGCTCTGCACTATGTGGTTCATGGGCACTTGATGCCTGACACAAGTGTTCCTCTCAAATCATTCTATACACCTTCCCCATTTATGATTGACTTCATACCTTCAACAACATACTTAAAAGGGATATTAGATGCTCCCAAACAGGTAAGTGCAAGCGAATAGTAATGCCCCAATTTTGATCAGCAAAGAAAGAAGTCCAAAAATAAGAAATTCTCAGGACAAGTCCAAATGATTTGTAGTAATATTGGTAAATGGTAATAATAAATAATAACAGCAATACATCCAACGTAAAAGGTTCCAAATTTTGGTTTAAGAAGCACACCTAAAAGCATCCACAAAGAAATACAAATAAAGGATGTGCTTGTGCAACTCACTTGGGTGTAGTTTGAAACAAGAATTGCCAAGACATGCATTTTTCCAGACAATTCTACCCAGATACCACCTCCACCAGTCCATGATCCAGATCTATACAAAAGACTAAAAAGTAATGACCAAAATTGCCTGACAAAAACATTGTTCGAATTCACATAATCTGATGTAAACCAAAAGGTATTGCTATCATTACCAACCTCCCAGAGAATAACTCAGGTGGGTAAAGATGCAAACAGTCCTCAAACCCAGAACCTGAACCCCCACTCCGAATAGTGTCAAAAATGAGCTACATGGTACATTAAAAATAGCAAATGAGGCATTATATATCTGTAGCAAATGAAGCATTATATATCTGGAGTGGATCTAAATGATAAGCAAGCCCAACAAACTATACAATGGCATGTGCATGCAAATAAGCAGGACGTTAAAGTTCATAGCATTTTCTCAAATGCTAGTGATGGGTGGTGTGGACCACCTACAACACTACTTAAAAGAACACAAAAGTGGTCCTACATGGTAATTGAAGAACAAATGATGATTTCATAGTTCGTTCTATCCTATATTCACAATCTCATCAAGTATAAGAACAGACGTATGGTTTGATCACCACCACAACCTAAGAAAAAGACTTTGGAGACTATATCAAAGGTCAGGGTCTATGGCGATACATAAGAGCTATAATTCTTAAACCAAAACTAAAATTAGTTGAGGTTGATAAGAGAGTCAAAGAAACCCTTGATGAAGAAAAAAGACAAAAAAGCTTTAGATGTCCATGTAAAAGCTTGGTGATCGAGCAATAAAGAATGCTAAGATATTAGGCTGAACGTTTAGTAAAGTTGAACCACAGATTGTCTCCAATCTTCTTGATTATAAGAAACACAGTAGACTTGGGAATATCTAAAAGCCTAAAAGGTCATGTTACTTTAGAAAAATGTGACCCATAAATACTATCTCCAAAAAAGTTAAAAATATCAAAAAAGAGATAAATGAGTCAAAGCCTATTTTATAGAATTACATTCAATATGGAATAAAATGTTTCCATAGAAATACATTTGGTATGGAATGAAATGAATCCACTTAAAAATGAAATGGAGGAACCTTGTCACTTAATGAGATAAGAAAAGCATAATTTGAGGAAGAAAGACTGTTTACTTTTTTGTGAACATTGAAACTTGAATTTAAACAAGTTGATGGCTTCTTTCTATTTCTCCTCTCACCGTTGCAAATTATTAATGAGGTGGGACTTTTTGGAGCATGAAAAGCACATTCTAGCACTTAACTTTTGCAAACATCAGAAGATATATCTGTAGGGCTGTAAGCACAAATAAATTCTGCAACTCCAGTTTTGTAACTGATTGAAATAGCAATTTTACAAAACTTTCCTTTTAGGAAACACACAGAATAGACAGTATACTGTCTTGCATGATAGGTGAGAACAGTTTATTCAAGAATCCTTTTTCCCAGCTCGCTATGCTCACATAAAAAGAACAAGAAACACCTCCCATAAAACCCTACCTTCGGATGATTGCACAGATTTTAAAGAGCTGTAATGTATGCCAAGATTTTGGATTGTTTCACATCTTCAACAATGGCTCTTTTAACCCGTGCCAGTTGGTAAAGCATAAGATATTTATTAGCATCACAAGAAGAGAACAACTATTGAAAGAAATAGCACCTACATTTTTTTACTGTATAAAATGGTTGTAGAGAGCAACTTGAAGAGGAGTCAGTTTGCAACAAACCACCTCTACTATTTGCAGGGTTAAAAAAATGGCAGTTCCACAAATCAGTGGCAAATATATATAAAACTCAGAAAATTAAAAGATTAAAGGTCAGTGAAGTTTGTCGATTTCAGGAAGAAAAGATTGTGAACTATCTACCTTTAAGTTACAATAGCCTGACCAAATGAACATCAAACTAACACATTTTTTGCTGTGTACAAGTGAACATCGAAATTTTAAATTTTGTTGCTTTCTACAAGTTGGCTGCTGTACATGCTAAATGCTTTAGCTTCAAGAACTACTAGTGCCAACATTTTCCTACTCTGGCAGTTTACTAGGAGAAAATTAAGGTGTTTGAAACCACCAACATAAACAGGTTTCTGACTAAAACTTAACTAACAGGATTTGTTGATAGATCGTATGTTTCGGGTCCGGATCCATACCCGACCCGTCTTGTAGCCCGTGTTGGGCACTACTTAAGTCATGTAACCCTAATCCTTATGTGTTAATGATAATCTAAGGAGAGAGAGAGTCTGGCTGCTAGTGGGCACCGACTCCTCCTCATTCGTGGTTTTTTCTCCCTCGTGTTGAGGGTTTTCCAAGTTACATCGTGATCACTGTTCCTCTTCCTCTCCTTGTTCGTATTTCTACATGGTATCAGAGCCGTGAAGTTCCGGCATTAACGTGTTGGAGGAGGCGCCCCACACTGTTAGTCGTCTGACGGAGTCACTGCTCATCGCCGCCGTCCGACGCCAAGAAGTCCGCCGTCTGCCGCCGTCCACCCTCCCGTCGCCCATCCGTCTGCCGCCGTCCGCCCTCCCGTCGCCTGTCCAACTGCCGCCGTCCGCCCTTCTGCCGCTCGTCCTCCTGCGCTCGGCGAGCCCCTCCAAGCGCCGCCCTTTGCTCTTGCGCCGCCAAGGGCTTCTGCGCTGCTCTGCTCCCGCCACCGTTTTCTGCTCCCTCTGCCGCCAAGCGCCTCACGCTCCGCCCTTCTACTGACGCCGCTGTCTTCCATGCTGCAGTTGCTCCCTGCCCTTGTTGCTCTCGTCGTTGTGTGGGTCTGTCATTATGGCAGCCTCTTCTTCTTCGTCCATGGTCAGTCAAACTGAAATCGGAACTGTGAGACCCGAGAACGTTCCTATACAGGTTATTACTCTTCGCCTCACAAAGGAGAACTATTTCTCGTGGTCGCCGGCTATGACTATGGGGATTGCTAGCCGTGGTCAGATGGCCTATATCGACGGGAGCAACCCTGAACCAGCAAGAACAAGTGATGTGTGGCACACTTAGTTCCTTGAGGACAATCAAGTAAAAACGTGGATTGTCAACTCTGTCTCTGCTGAGATTCAACCTCTTATCCTTCGGAAGAAGACTGCACGGGACATGTGGGTGGTCCTTGAGCAAATGTATGACCAGAAGAAGACGGCCATTCGCACTTATCAAGTAATGAAGACTGTTTATAACCTCCGCCAAGGGAACTCTTCTGTTGTAGAATACTATGGGGCCTTGAAAGCCAAGTGGGAAGAACTTGACTATCACTCTGATATTCCATGGCACTATCCCCAAGATCAGGCCTTTACATTGCCCAGAAATGGGAAAACAGAGTGTTCCTCTTTTTAGCTGGCTTAAATGATGAGTTTGAAGGTGTTCGGAGCCAGATTCTGAATTCTGGAGAGGTGTCCAGTATTGAAGATGTATACTCGGTTGTTGAAGCAGAAGAACAGAGAAGGCTGGTCACCAATGAAAGCAAGAGGGATCTTGGTCTCTCTCATGAGAGATCAGCCCTTGTGAGCCGTGGACCTGGAGGCTTGGCTAGACCCCCTCGCCGATGCACACACTGCAAGAAGACGGGTCACACCGTCGATTACTGTTGGGATCTCTATCCAGACAAGAAAGGAAATAGAGGGAGGTCTTCTGGTGGGAAAGCACCTGGGCCTGAGGCGCCCAAATCCATTGGGGAAAAACTTTCTATTTCGGCTGATCAGCTTCGTGAACTAAGGGCTTATTTGGGCAGGATCGATGTCAACAAGATTGAGACCTCAGAGAAAACTACAACGAATCATGCTCTTGCAGTTATTGGCAATAAAGGTAACTCTTCTGTGGGGGAATGGATTGTCGATAGTGGTGCTACTCATCACATGACAGGTAATCCAAAATTGTTTCATGAGTATAAGTTGTCCTTAGGAAGGGAACGTGCTTCTCTTGCAGATGGTTCCTCTACCTGTGTGGCAGGCAAAGGCACTCTGTCCTTGTTGGACAAATTTCATGTGCAGGGCAGGGCGCATTACATGTCCCCCAGTTTCCTTTATATCTCTTGTCAATCAATAGACTTACAAAAGAATTGAATTGTGAACTTATTTTCTCTGCCGATCGCTGCAGGACTTGGTGACAGGGAAGAGGATTGGGATTGGTTTAGCTTCTGATGGCTTATAGCGTCTTCCCATACGTGTGGCTACTGCTCTGTTGATAGCGATCCGCAAGACAGATAAGAGAAGAGAAGATTGTCTTCAGTCCTTTATGTACTGGCATGAACGTTTTGGGCATTTACCTTTTGGGATTTTGAAACATTTGTTTCCAGACTTGTGTTCCTCCTTTGATTTGTCTTCCATTTCTTGTGATGTTTGTCAGTTTGCCAAACATGTGAGGGCTTCGTACCCTCTTTCTACTAGTTGTGTTAATGAAGCTTTTTCCCTGATTCACTCTGATGTATGGGGGCCTTCGGGAATTCATACTCATCAAGGTTTTCAATATTTTATCACTTTCATTGATGATTTCTCTCGTGCTACATTTGTGTACTTGTTAAAAGACCGCAGTGAGGTTCCTCGTATCATCGAGACATTCATTCTTCTTGTGCATACCCAATATGGTGCGAATGTTAAAACTTTCCGGTCCGATAATGCCCGTGAATACATGTGTCAGTCTGTTGAGGAGTTTCTTAGACAAAGGGGGATTGTTCGTGAGACATCTTGTAGTTACACCCCCCCTCAAAATGGGGTAGCTGAAAGGAAAAATCGTCAATTCTTAATGTCACCAGGGCTCTTTTGTTTCAGCGAAACCTTCCTAAACACTATTGGGGTGATGCAGTTCTTACTAGTGCCTATCTTATTAACTGCATGCCCAGTCGTGTTTTGAATGGTAGGACTCCCCACTCGTTACTTCCTGGCAGTCGTCCACCGTTCCTACTTCCTCCTCGTGTTTTTGGTTGTGTATGTTTTATCCATGATCACAGTCCAAATGTCAAGAAACTTGATCCTAGGTCTATCAAATGTGTCTTTGTTGGATACTCTCCTACGCAAAAAGGATACAAAAGTATTGATCCTATTACTGGTCGAGTTTATGTTACGAGGGATGTTACCTTCTTGGAACATGCCTCTTACTTTGGTGTGAATCCTCTTTAGGGGGAGCAGTCTGTGGGCAGGGAAGAGTATTCTCAGAGACAGGAACTTCTGTTTAAAGATTTTTTGGACTACAAGAAAGCAGAATCGCTTACTACTGTTGATGTGCCTGAGAAGGAGGAAAGGTGTGACACTAGCATTGAGAAGGAAAGCCCTCAGTTGTTTGGACAGTTCTACTCTAGACGAGGTACTCGGACAGAGATGATGACTTGTGATGCTAGATCTACTTCCAATCCCAATGCCACTCCTTTCCTGGATGAACCAAGTCCTACCGTGGAGATTGTGGAGACTCATGATGAGGTTGAAAAGAAGAATGAAGATCTTCCCATTGCCTTGAGAAAGGGTGTCAGGTCATGTACTCAACACCCCATTGGTAATTTTGTATCTTATTCTAGACTTGGAAAAGATTACAAGTGTTTTGTTTCTACTCTTTCTTTGGCTGTGATCCCCAGGACTGTTGCTGAAACTCGAAGTGACTCTAAGTGGGCTGATGCAATGAAAGAAGAAATAGATGCCCTGAGAAGAAATATGACATGGGAAGTAGTGAAGATTCCTGAAGCCGCTCACTTAGTTGGATCCAAATGGGTGTATACCATCAAGTACAAACCAGATGGGAGTGTTGAAAGATATAAAGCTCGACTTGTGGCCAAGGGATTTAGCCATAAATATGGAATTGATTACTTGGAAACCTTTGCTCCTGTTGCGAAAATGAAGACAGTGAGAGTGGTTATATCCCTAGCTGTGATGAAGGAGTGGAAGATGTATCAACTAGATGTTAAGAATGCATTCCTCAATGGTGACCTCGAAGAAGAAGTATATATGCATATGCCTCCAGGATATGAAGAACCAGAAAAATGTTGTAAGCTGAAAAAGGCCTTATATGGCCTTAAGCAATCGCCCAGAGCGTGGTTCGAACGACTGAGAAGAGTGATGATACGTCATGGATACAAAGAAGGAAATGGAGATCACACTCTTTTTGTGAAGAAGAAGGAGAGTAGGGTTACTCTCCTGCTGGTCTACGTAGATGACATGATTGTCACAGGAGATGATGAGGAGAAGATTATCAAGCTAAAATGGTTACTGGCTACAGAATTCGATCTCAAAGATCTTGGCAAGCTAAGGTATTTTCTTGGTATAGAGGTTGCTAGGTCTAGTACTGGTCTTGTACTAAACCAAAGAAAATACACATTAGATCTGCTGGAAGAAACTGGTAAATTGGGATGTAGGCCTACTCCTACCCCATTTGACACTGGGCACAAGTTGAGTCTTAGAGATGGAGAGCCTCTCTGTGAAGAAGACAATGGAAGATATCAATGTCTGGTTGGGAAGTTGATTTATCTTACCCTCACGAGACCTGACATCACCTTTGCGGTGAATGTTTTGAGCCAATTCATGCATGCACCAACCGATGCACATCTGAAGGTTGTGGACAGAGTACTATGCTACTTGAAGAAAAATCCTGGCAAGGGACTCCTGTATGTGAAACAAGAGACTGTGGAAATCGAGGGCTATTCTGATGCGGATTGGGCAGGTCGTGGTGATACCAGACGATCTACTACAGGGTACTGTGTCTACCTGGGAGGAAACCTTGTTGTATGGAGAAGCAAGAGATAGGATGTTTGCTCTAGATCTAGTGCAGAGGCAGAATATAGCGCAATTGTTATGGGAGTGTCAGAATTACTATGGTTGAAGATATTGCTGACTGACATTGGAATATAGATTGAAGGACCTATGAAGATGTATTGTGATAACAAGTCTGCAATTAACTTAGCCAACAATCCTGTTCTTCACGACAGAACAAAGCATGTTGAAATTGATCGTCACTTCATTCGAGAAAGAATTGATGCGAAAGAGTTGATCTTACCTTACATGAAGTCTGAAGACCAAACTGCTGATGTTCTGACGAAAGCTCTTCCTTTAGCTTCATTTGAGAGGAATGTATCCAAGTTGGGCATGTTTGATATGTATGCCCAACTTGAGGGGGAGTGTTGATAGATCGTATGTTTCGGGTCCGGATCCATACCCGACCCGTCTTGTAGCCCGTGTTGGGCACTACTTAAGTCATGTAACCCTAATCCTTATGTGTTAATGATAATCTAAGGAGAGAGAGAGTCTGGCTGCTAGTGAGCACCGACTCCTCCTCATTCGTGGTTTTTTCTCCCTCGTGTTGAGGGTTTTCCACGTTACATCGTGATCACTGTTCCTCTTCCTCTCCTTGTTCGTATTTCTATAGGATCCACTGAATTAAATCATACAGCAAATCTAATAAAATTCAGAAGTTCACATAATGTTTATAATTTTCTTGAGAAATACCCTGAAACTGATTTGGCTATAAGAAATGTATACGGTGATGACTAAGAAAAGCTACTCAACCTATTTACTATCATTTTTCCACTTTCATTAAGGATGAATACTGAACAAATAATTTGGACTAGGGGTTCATGTGTATGGCCTTACCACCAATTTAAGGCTGGAAATGACATAAGTTATCTCCCAAAGTTGGTGAGAAACAAGGTTTTTATGTGGATCAAGGTGACAGGAAAAAACTGAGTTTCAATAAATCGAGTTAGTGAATATCAGTTTTCAAGTGCAGTGAGCAGGGAATAGGTTTAAGACCCACTAAAAGACTCAGTTGAGAGAGTTTAAAACTTTAAAGAACAACAACAAACAGAAACACAATAAATAATGGTGCTAGTTAACCAATCACATACCTTCAAGAAATAGCATGCATTGAAAAGCATCATGCACCTAAAAAGAAAGTAGAAGGAAACATCCTAGTTTCAAGGGCCAAACAAGCCAGTAATGAAGTACAGTACCAATGATGGTTCACATGGCTAAGCAGCTTAGCTTAAAGTTTCTATTTTAAGGAAGCTCATTGCTTCCTTTTCCCAAGGTCACTCCAACTCTTAAAACTTTCAGGAGTTGTCAGTAGATAGAATTTAAATCACACAGGTTAAAATTTTCACAACCATCTGAGAGGGGGAAGGCCCTGGATGTTATCATAGAACCTAATAACAACATTTGATAACAGTGTTGCTTTTGGTAGAGAGGTCATGCCACCAAAACTGGAAAATGAAATCTTCAAAGCAACTCATGATACCAATATTCTCTTTCCAAAACAAAGCTTAACTTCATCAAACGTATTTGACTAGAGTATGCCTAGCTACTGAAGAAACAAAACATTGAGATAAGGTGATAAAAATAAACTGACACCATCCAAATCAAGGGGAACAAAATTTTAACTACCAATTATCAGATTTGGATATCCATAAAGCTCTTGAATAGAACCAGATGCTAGCAACCAAATTATGCTTACACTGGAAAATCACAATATAGTTTCATGCCAAGTTCAGGTTATACATATCAATTTTTGACAAGCTGCTATTTACTCTGAAAAGCAGTAGAATTAGAGTAGTTGAAAACCTCATAACAGGTAGAACATGAACTAGCATACCTTTGGTGGTAGGTGCTCTGATAACAAGGCATTTGTTCTTCTGAGTATAAACTGCAATGAGGGACCGCAAGCCATTCATATTTAAAATTTATTGTGCATAAAAGTAGACAAATTTCAATATTTCATGTAAGACACAACAGAAATTTGATTTTGTTTCATAATGGCAATCCACCAAGTAATCCAAACCGGGAAGGTGACAGCTTCGAGACAAACCCATGTCAACCAAAACATTAAGCAAAAGTATTACATTTTATAGTTAAAACCAAAAAGAAATGGAAAAGGCTTTGTCTGAACCACCTAGGCTGCCACCCAAATGCCTAGTCTGCCTATAACAGTGATGAGACCCCTTTTGAATTTCCGATAACACACAATTCATGTTTATATGCCAAAACAACAGATTAGGTTGAGTAACTACCATAAATATCTAAGAAAACCAGCTGGAATACAATCAAAGTTAACAAAAGAAATATGATGCACTAAACAACATACTTGGTTTACTTTCATACTAAGTTCAGCAGATCTCTCTAGCCCCAGTTGTCTCTCTTCTGCTGTTGCACCAGGCTCCCTTCCAGCAACAATTGGTGCCTAAACTCAATAAAAGTAAAAGTCAAGTAGGAGTACCCAATAGCACAAAAAATAGCAAGAGGATTATCGATACCAAATACAATTATTTAATATTCAAAGTTCAAACCAAATGCTTTGCAGATTGAAGTCGACCAAGTGGGTGCAGTAGCACCAAACATGTGCAAAACAGTCTATTTTCATCACTTTTGCTCGCTTTAGTTGATGGAATGAATACCACCAACTCATTATATTTAGAAGCGCAAGACAGACATTGAGACCAACTCAAAGATGTACCTTACCTTTATCAGGTGCATCTTGCAATATAAAATATTGAGTGATTACATCCCTATCACATGATACATGATACACAAAGAAATTTATGTGTTTGGAACACTGAACTGGGTGTTCAATTGTCCAAATGACAAAAACAACTTTGATAAGAAAAATTAAGAACCTGTCCTACAATGGAAAAATGGAGTTCTTGTTTTTAATGATAAGTGAAGGGTAGTCTCAAAGTCTCAAGGGCCGGCAGGGCCTTCAAATTTCTTAAAAACAAAAATTTAGTAGTTAAAATTTTAAAAATTTATATTTGACCCCTATAAAATTTTGCAGAAACATGATTCACCGTTGTTATCAATGTTGAAAAGCATAATTCATCCACTCCCAAATATGGGTGATCAACCCATTATGTTTCGGAATTGAGCTGATTATTTGACACTTGTCCGGCTCGATTAAAAGATTTTGCCAGGTTGGGCTGACCCAAGTTGAATATGGGGCCCCGATTAGGTCTGAATATATACATATATATATATATATCATAAAAACTTTTGATGCTTGGTCAATGACTCTTTTAGAAACTCTTTATGTGTCATTAATGATACTTTTATAAACTCTTCATGTGCCACGTTGTTAAGGGTTTTTGAGATTAAAATGATATTAAGAGTTTCAAATATAACCGTCAAGCCCGGCCCAATAACCATCAAAGTGGAGAAAACATTCGTCGTTTAGACTGGTGCCTTGTCAACTTGCATTGGAAAGAACTTTGGCCTTCTAAGATGCAGCTGAAAGTCTTCCCCCGACCTTCCTCAGACTACTCTATGCTCTTATTCTCCTCGGCCTACTTTCCTTGCATGGCTACTCCTCCGCTACTTTTCCGGTTTTTTAACTACTGACCAATCTGTCTGATTGTCTCTACTTGGTGTCCCGAGCTTGGGCCACCCCTGTTAGAGGATGTTCTTTGATTCCGGCGATCTCCAAGTTGGAGATGGTTAGGAAATAGCTATCTATGTGGCGCAAGGCTCAGAATGGCAGCATTGAGGCTCGCATTAGCTGTATCCATGAGTCCCTTAACGCCCTCCAATCTAGGATGGATGCTGGAGAATCTGGTCTGCAAACCATCAACAACCTTTTAAGGGTGGAACTTTGTTTTGCACTGAATGAAGAGGAAAGTCCATGGCAGCAACGATCTAGAATAAAGTGGAACATGCTATGCTGTTTTTGTGCTACCAAACAACCTCAAGTTGTGATTAATTAGATGTGCTCTTATGAGCCCTTTGGTAACAATATATTACTGTCTCATGAAACTGCTCAAAAAATTTGAAGCACATTCATGCAATACTTGTAACAATGTCTATGAGTCTGCCTCATTTTTTTGAAACAGATGTGGGAGCCGAATCACGGCCGTAGGAAGAAGAGTTTCATAAAACAACAATAGAACATTACTGTCACCAAGCAACCTCTTCTCTTTCGTGCCTCAAAGAAATCTCCCTTGATCAGTCAAGGATACTCGTTGCCTCCTCTAGTACTGATCGCCGGAAGTTACTTCTCCCCAATGATTCCTGCCATCCTTTTAGTGTTGTTTGACTCATGGAACAGTAATGTATCGTACCATGACCCAGATCCAAAGATTAAAACAGGTTCTTAGTACAGTTGGCCGGAAGAAAGTTCATAGACGCCAAATGATCCCTGAGATTCTCACATTGACATCAATTGATGGAATATGGCATCCATTTGAAGAGAGTTCCGGAGCTCGACTGGCTTCTCTTTAGCGCTCCGAGGAGTTCAAGTCACCTTGAACGTCGACTCTCTCCCATACCATCGAAGCTTAACCTTGCAGATTGTAAAATATGAGTAAAAAAATGACAATAAATTAATAATTTGTTGCCCAGATTTAAGTCTTATGTTATATTTTGTAAAGCCCAACAGTAAACTTGCTGCTGTAAATATCATATTTTATGCATGTGAAAAGGTGAACATGGAAAGAACAATATGCAAGTTTCCAGGGTCCAAAATTCGTTCCTACTCTGAATTTTTCTGTTTTTCGCAGAGATTTCTGATAAGGATGGTCTTAAAAGTCGTCTTCGAGAAGCATTCTCCTGCAACATGTCTTCCTCGATTTCCCTCTTCTCGATAGTTTGAGCTTGTTCCTTCACGTGAATGAGAACCACCTACCTCTCACATCTTAGATTATTAAAAATGAAAAAAAACGTTAAACATAAACTAATCTCAAAACCAAACTGGTTGACTGCATTTCTCGCTTACGCAAATTTTTACACGCATAATAGAGGGTTAAGAGAGATTTTTTTTCACGTGTTTTCTGGTTTGAGTACTGACCGCATGAATGTCATGTGAACAATTCGTTCTCATAGGAATTTATTGTTCAAACATCCGCTTACGATACATACGCATGTAATCATTTGGGAGATTTTCTAAATTGAAGCTCCAATAATTTTTTATTTTTTCTCATCTTAGAAGACCACAATTTCCCTAGAAAACGATGCAAGAATTCATTCCCAAGAGTGAAAGACCATATCTCTCTCTTTCTCTCTCTCTCTATATATATATATATACATATATGTGTGTGTTCATCACCAAAACATGACATCCAAAATTACGTCCAATATACTAGTGGTGAACATCCGTAAAAAAATTCATTACATTCACAACAAGATGGTTGTTAAGACTACTTGCCTGTTTTGTCGCTGGCTTTTATAAATTGAACTACAAGAATGGATGAACATTGTCCACATATTAGAAAAATCATGAAATTAAACAAATAATTAAATGGTAGAAAAATTTCGAAAAACAAGAAAAATTGAAACACACCCATGAGCTTTTTTGTTGTCAATCAAAGCAACCCAAATCTTGCACTTTACACGATTAATTATGCCAACATAACTTAGTTTTTCTATTAATCTTTTTTAAGATACATTGTTTTTCGTTGATGTAAATAAGTTCAAGAGAAACCAAATTTGTATTAATAAAGGTAAGAATCGGAGCATGCACTATACTTCAACTCCTGCATCACTTTTCCCCTATGTATAGAACAAGAGAAAACAAATGACACCCTTCAGAGCAAAGACAAACAAATGTTTGCTGTCATGTTTATAAGTATTAAGCAAAATTCATCAAATTTATTACAAACAACTTTTAATGGGTTTGGCAAAGCAGATTGTTTGTGATGGCATTCTACGTTCGACGGTGAAATATACATACTATCTGTCAGTAATTTACATGTAACACAAAGTTGCTTTCATAGGAGAGGAATTTTAGATGGAAATTATTTGGAAAGCTAGTTGAGAGCTGAAAGTTTTGAATTGTATAATTGCATCCAAAACCGCGTAGATTGGGATGCTACTCAAGGGTCACTTTCAAGGAGAAAAACCCAAAAGAAGAGAAATACGGCATATGGAATATGCTTTCGCGGGATTGAGGTTCCGTGGTTCCCCTCCTCCAACACCTTTGTTGACGTCAAAGTAGGTCCCCTGGGCCTCACAGTAGAATGCAGTTGTGTCCACAAACAATGTGAGCACTGTGCCGGACGAGTTGCCACAATGAAATGTAGGCCCTTGATGAGGCAGAGCCAAAACTTTTTCACGAGGGGACTCGAATTAGAGTTCCTAAATCTTAACAGAAGCTGAAATATCACTTTTTAAAAATTTTTATATAAAACAAGTAAAATTTTTTAAAATTACATGTAATTATTTATTTATTTATTTATTTTTTGAGTGGGGGCCAGGGCCCCTTCAAGGTTCCCTTGGTTCCGCCCCTGATGAGAACCATGTTAAGTTGAGTGGTTCATTGCTTGATAGATGGCTCCTAAATTGAGCCAAAAGGGTGTTCTACAATTCATACTGACTTGTGCTCGATTTGATGCATGCTCGAGTAGACCCGAGCTTGACTTATTTAATAAATCATGAGTTGAGTTTGGGTTAAGTATTGAACTCGCTTAAATAAATGAGACAAGCTCGAACTTAGAAGGTTTGGCTCGCCTAAACTCGTGGTAAAAATATATGTGAAAAATGTTTCACATTATTATAAAAAAAAAGTTGTTTAAGCATTGGGCAGTGACTAGCAACAGGCAGGCTCAGAGTTCAAGCCCCTTAACCCCATCTCATGAAAAAAATAAACACCTTTAATAAAAGGCATGACTAAGCTCAACCTAAATCTTGGCTCGAGCATAGTTGAACCCAGTTTGAGCTTACTTCATCTCAAGCAGAGTCAAGCTCAAGGTTTTGAGGCTCGAGCTAGCCCAGGTCGACTCAAACTTGGCTCGTGTAGTGCGAGTAACTTGTCATTTTCAGTGATGTCGGGTTTGAATTTTCAACATGATCACTTTCAAATATTTTAGACCAAACACTATATATATATATATATATATATATATATATATATATGCTAACATGTTATAATTACTAATTTAGCACAAAGTCATGGAAAACACCGACTTTTCTATTATCAAAATTTTAGTATTTTATTAGTTTTTGATATTACAACAACATATATATAATAAAAATAATTAACTTACTATTTGTTTCATTTCAAAACACTTTTAAAGAAGACGTTATATAGACATTTAATCATGGAACTGTTTACTAATTATTGTAAAATAGTTAATTTCAAATTAATTTGCTAACAGATACAAATCTTGAATAAGTTCTTGTTTAGTTACAAGTCAAGTTTAGTGTTAATTTGTTCTCAAAATCAATTAACCAAATCCGGATTTGGGTTGTGTGGTATATATATAAATATGAGCCAGCAAATATTCCAAAAAAGCAAAGTTCCTCATCTTTTTCGTCCACTCTAGAGTTAAGGCTACTTCAAGACCTGGGTAGAAAGCAATACATCTGTTAACTAAGTATTGGACATCTACTGTTTGCAGTCCAGAAAAGTAGCGCTCATGAAAATCAATCTTACGACCAGCTGCTCACTACTCAGACCAGCTGTGCTACACCCCTTAAGACCATTGACATCTCAAGGTGATGAAGCTTTTCTTGTAAGAAGACAATGGTTTGCTGACAAGTTAACTCCATTAAACCAAACCTACCACACAAGTAACTCCAAAGGGGAGAAAATAACAGCCTGCTTGGGTCCCTATTGCTGGCTATCACTCATCTCCTCTATCATCCCTTTCACTTTCACCCATGAACTCAGTCATGTCTTTCTTTTTAGAACTTATGACGTCAAACCTTTCTTGGAATGCGACCCTTCCTTCTCATCTCTTCAATTCTATTATGGCCTTATATTGGGTCCAATTTAGGGGTAGAGCCAAATTTTTTTTTAATGGAACACCAAATATATGGTTAACAAATTTTCAATTGACCCTGGGGCAGTGACCTGGATCTCGTAATGCTATTCTATATAATTGGACACAAATTCACCTAAATATCAATATTAAATTAACATTTTAAAGAGTGAGCTCTATGGGGCACACACCCCACTGAGATCACACCTCCCTCTGCCCCTGGTCCTAACAACCTTTAATGCTTTCGTGCGGCTTTTCTTCTTGTTCGGACCTACCAACTTGCCATTTCCAGCCTGACATTGCAGCAAGCTGGCCGCAGGGGCACCAACTTCAAACCTAGCAAGCTGGCCGCAGGGGCACCAACTTCAAACCTACCACCTATTTATTGTTGTTGTTTCTGTTATTATGACTTGGAAGGGGAATTGCTAGTCTTGTGAGTAGATGGACAACATGCAGAAGGGTCACTCAGCGGGTTTGAAAAGTCTACTAATATTTCATCTTCATTTTTTTTATTAATAATTTTTAGCGATAAATTTTTAGTTTTCAGCCATCCAATAGCACTCGACATCACCATGTGTTACTCCCATTGCGAATCTCACGAATCTCCTTGACGGTTGATGTTTTCAAATGGATAGTTGAGAAAAAATAAAGTAAGAAGTTGTTAATTTATGGTAGATGAGTAAAATACATTGTCTATTTTCTCTTGTTGATTTTGATCTCTCAACCATTCATCTTGAACAGATCAACGATCAAGATGATTTTCACCATCGTTCATTAACTCGGGTCGAAACCAAGCTATGTTGTGTAAAATGAAAATCGATAGTAAATAAATATTTTTTTCAGGATAACATAGAAAGCATGAGTCGGAAATACCATATTTCTTAAGTTGATAAATATAAATAGTATGTTTGTGATAAAGAAGTATGATACAAGAAATTCCAATTGCATGAAATCCAAATCCAGTGTTGGGAACAGTGTTAAGAAGTGGGAAAGGAAGCAAATTTCCTTTTTTAATTTTGTAATTGCTGTTCCAATGAATCTATATATATCTTTATAAAATCTTTCCTTTTGAGGAGACACCTTTTTAATCCTTGGGTGCAAGTGCACTTTGGAATGTCACCCTTTTGCTTTCCTTTCCCAATACAAAAGAAGAAAAGTAGCATGCATATTTTAGAGTGTCATCAATGCCATCAAATCCCACCAGCCAGCGTATATAAAACAATTAAATTAAATAAAGTAAAATAATCAAAAGCACATGTTACAAGCACCAATTATTAAGCAATTTTGAAAATATTTTATATTTTTTTACTTGTCAGGTTGATTCAACATGCATTTTGAATACATGGTATTAAAATGCCAACATTACAATGCAGACATTTAATGCCAGATATTTTAGAGTGGAACAAATGAGAAATTTTCATGAGGGAGGTCGAATTAATGTTTTCAAATTTTGACTAGAGTCGAAATTATCATTTTTTAAAATTTTTATATAAAAGAAAAAAAATTCTAAAATTTACATGTAATTTTTTTTTAGAGTAGGCCAAGGCTCATATGGGCCCTACCTTGGCTCCGCTAGTGCCACTTACCGCATCTTGTGTGATGATCTATAACTTTTGTTTCACTTGTTTACGTGAAATTTTAATGACCACATCGCTTGGTCTCTCTCAAAAGTTCTATCCGTTTAGGTGGAATTCTAATGCTGGAACAAAAATACTAAATCTGAGCAAAAAAATCCCTTTGATCGAAGTTTCATATTTGTTTTGCTATGAAACTTAGTTGGAATTTCAAGTCTCAATTCCACTTCGATAGTAAAATACCATGTATTCAAATATGCCCTAAAAAAAGTGAACCAATTATGGGAAGCATATCTGAGTACAATTTTTTTGTTTTAAAAAAGTATTGTTTGTAATTCTTTAAAGAATGACCTCAGTTAATTTTCTGGAAAACTGTCTTACAAAGGCTTGAAGACGAAAAGTGCTCTAGCTGGAAATTGTTTTAAGATTACTTTCTACCACTAAATTATGTTCCTGTCATTTTTTGTAGTATTTTGACGGTTTTTTTACCTGAAAATTAGATGGTAGTAATAATTCTTGAAGATTATAAACAAAAGGTAGGCCTGTAAATGCAGGTTCCCTTATATTCAATTGGTCTTTTCTGTTTTTCAATTCTTTGAACAATCCTAAATCCAATCACTATTTCCCTTTCAGACACACATTTTTATTGATCTCAACTGTCTTTTCCAAATGCAAATTAAAAAGAAACTCAAAACCCAACCATCTTCATGTCAGCCAGCAATAAGACTCCTATATGTTTATACTTTATAGAGGATAGTTCGACTTACGAGAAAAGTTTTCTACTACCATAAAAAAAAAATTATGCAATTTTTGTTCTAAAAAAAAAGTCGCACCTTCAATGAAGGAAAAAAAAAGTAATCTCGGTCATGCTTATTAGGCAAGATACACCAACTTTTCAAGTCACTGCAAAAAAAAAAAATCACCAATTCTTCTACAAACAACTCTTAGTGGAGGCCACAAGAAGAGTGGTCATTTTTGCCATCAACATTGGTTCAGAGGTAGAGGCGGAGCCAAGGAGGGGCCCTGACCTTCTTTTAATTTTTTTTTAAATTTACATGTAAATTTTAAAAAATTTCACATGTTCTATATAAAAATTTTGAAAAAAAATGATATTTTAATCCGTGTCAAAATTTAGAAACTTTAATTCAGTCACCCTCATAATAAATTTCTAACTTCACCCCGTCCAATAGTGAGTCCTCTCAACTGTGTGTCTATTCAGGTTGGAGAGGTGGGTGGAAAAGAGCCTTTCACACCCGTCCCTCTCTTATGAGTGCATATAACTTGCTTCGCTGAGACAAAAATCATGAAAAACGCATGTTTAATTAATAGGTTAAAATTTTAAATTGTATGGTTAATATGAATGGACTGGAAAGTTGCCAAATGTCATGATCATCAATTGGGAAAACCCTAAAGAAAGAAGTGACGACCCGTGAAGAGCATACGCTTTGTAATGGAATATGCTTTTGTTGGATTGAGGTTCCACGATTCTCCTCCTCTCCTCGATTATGAGAAGTTTGAGAGAGCCCCACAGGTGGGTCCCACCTGGCTCGCCGCATCTCCCAATTGTGACCGCAAACAATGTGAGCACTTACTTGACATGTCGCTGCAGCAAGGCAGGGCCCCACAAATTAGGACCATGTTTCCTTGCATGGTGCACATGGTAGTGACGGAAGGATATTTTAATAATTTATTAAAAAAAATTTATAGCTTTTTAATATTTTTAATTTTGTTTTTATAAAAAGTTTTTTTTAAAATATAGATTAAATATATTTTAGTCATTAACTATACTTACAAACAAAAATTTAATGCACCTATATGACGCATTTAACCAAGTTGGCATGGTAGTGGGGCCCTTAAATCTAATGCAAAGTCTATCAGAGGGCAGTGAGGATTGATTTTGGCTTCGAGGGGCAGTTTGCTTTGTTATTTATGGTATTCTTTTTTCTTTTCAAGGGTAATTTTGTCTTTTAATAAATGTATTTTTGTAGTTTTTTCGTTTTGTCCTTGTATGAGGGCTTGTTTTGCCTTGAGCCCTCGGATTGAACCTGCCAGAGTTTTCATCATTTTTAAGTGGTGCCCGCTTTGAATTTCATTTGGCCGTCTCAAAATGAGTAAGACATAACGCCACACTAAAACATTTGAAATATAAAGAAAGGTATGAATCCTAGAGAAGGTTGGCGGAATGGATCAGAGTGATGCTAGTAGACAAATAATCTTCATTTCGAACTGAACTCTCGAGATGTCAACTTCTTGTAGGGGTATTGATATGCAAATTGAATCATAGCGGGAATATCAATTCGAACGCTAAAAACAGACATGATACCCTAAGGGATGAGAGGAAAGGATGTAAACTTCTGTTTTCTTGTTGCATTGATAAAATATTCATTATGTTCATGCAACAAATAAATTATATGGTGCAATTCTCTCTCTCTGTTTCTCCGACTTTTTCTTTCATGCACACATGCTCGAAGGGCTTAGTATAGCTGGTTGGAATGATGGACATGTAGAGAGCATGCCATCAGTCTCATTCCTCATTCCTGTGAGATCATTAAGTTATGGGGGCAAGTTGACTCTCTTCTCACTCTTTCTTTGTAACAACCCAACCCACTTTCGGGCTCGGTTCAACGGATCCCAATCTGCCCCATAGCAGTTTCGGCTCCAACCCCAAAAATGTTAAAAATTAGGACAATCAGCTCATCAGTGACCCCCTTTATATACCCTTAAAGATCTCTCACAATCTTCAATACATGACTAAACTTTTTGAGGCGTTACACTCTTCATGTATCCCTCTCATGCACACACATACATATGTATGCCACTAAAGTTTATCTGAAAATATTTTAGAGAAAACAATAGACATGCTATCATTTTTTTATGATTACTAATTTGGTACAAACATATTTTAATTTAAGTTATTTCATGAAAATAGCTGACTCTTCTATTATCCAAAATTTTAATGTTTATTATTTTTTGGTTATCCAAATAATACATATGGAATAAAATATAATTAACTTATTATATGTTTAAATATAAGTAACCACTTCTAAAGAAAACGTGGTTGTGGGCCTTGTAGATGACTTGAAATGGGTGGCTATATACTCAAATTCTAAGATTCGAGGCAATCTCATGATATGCATGTTAGTTGTGGATTTAACTATATATAATATACAGGTCTACATGAATTTCCCTCCTCTTGTATGATGTTGTTAATATCGACCTGATTCCATGTAATTTTGCTGCCTAACTGATCTATCAGATTTGCGGCGCATTAGCCCATTTTATATAGACATTTAATTGTGAAACTAGTTTAGTAAATATTGTAAAATAGTTTCAGAATAATTTTGCTAAGTTCAGATGCAAAAAACTCAAATAATTAAGCTTCTGTTTAGTTACAAGTAAAGTTTAGTGTCAATTTCTCCTTGAAAATCAATTAACGGAACCAGATTTGAGTCGCACAGTGTATAAACAAATCTTATCGAATCTTGCTATCAGTCTTAGTAAAGGTTTTCCTTATAAGAAACAGAATGTTTTGGTGACAAGTTAACTCCATCTAACTAAACCAGCAGGCAAGTAACTCTAGAGGGGAGAAAGCGACTGGTCGCCATCGTCAGCTACCCCTAATTTTTCATTATGATCCATTTCAATTTCACCCATTAATTCTGCCATGCCTTTCTTCTTAAAATACGACGACTTCAAATTAAATATGTCAATATATTCGATGCGTTTGCTTTGTAACCTTTTCTTTATAACAATTCTGTGCTCAACCCGTGGGTCCTAACAACCTTTACATCGTTGCTTCCATCTGGCCCTTCTTGATCGGACCTACCAAGTTGCCGTATCCAGCCTGACTACAGTGCCGCAAGGCCGCGTGGGGCACCAACTTCAAAGCTATTGCTAACTTATGGTTGTTGTTATTATTGTTTTGAGGGGCCGATATATAGTCTTGTTAGTAGTAGTAGTAGATATGACAACTATAAACACCACACACAATGGTCAACCCAACCCAGTTATATATATATATATATATATATATATATATATATATATATATATATATATATATATATATATATAATGGTGACTTTGGTCACTCAACCATCTGTTTTGATCTAATATGATGGACAATTAAAAGAAAAAAAAAAGGAAAAAGTGATGAGTATTCAATCATCTATTTGCTTTAAACAGGCCGTTCACCTTTATATTATCTCTTTCTTTTTAACACATATATAAACTGAAAACTTTCGATTTTCATGCAATCAGGGTTGGATGGCGGTGTGCATCATTAAACACACTGCCCGATGCATGAGACGCCAGAAGATTTTTCCGTCACTAAGTTCTTCTAATCCTTGGAGTCCTCAATGACATTTACATCCTCATAAGCCAGGCCTTTTCGTTTGCATCTGTATCGTTCCAACTTTATCCAATGTCTCCAAAGACATTTTATTTTTGCGTCTGATCCAAAGCGGGAAGCACATGCATATAGACAAAATACAGCCTTTTAAAACCTAATGTTTCATATACAATTTCCTGCGAATGTCAACAAGGATTTTCACTTCTACTGGTCCTTCAGATACCCTTTCTCCCTTATCATCAATTAAATGCAGCCTATGTTAAGGTACAAAATGTTTGGCTAGTAATTTAATGAAATCAGATCTTCCTGCTTGATTTTGAACATTTTATTTCAGTAGATAATAAGTTTGGTTTAACTAATAAAAAAAAATTTATTTGTTTGTGCCAAACAAGAACTTTGATTTAATTGTTCCGCATTAAATGGGCCAGACAGAGCAGCCAACCATATCTATAACTCTTTATATTAAAGGTTAAAGAAAGGCCAACACTCAATACAAAGTGAAAAAAGAGAGAACCGTGTCGATCGGTAGAAGCCACGTGTGTGTGTGTCCTGGTGCTGCAAAAGTGCGAAAACTATGTGCGTTTACAATTATATACTTGCTTATATTTATTGATAGTTTACAAAATCGTTACACGTTTCTTGTTTATAAAAATTGTTAACTTTTTCAAAGTGTTGTTTTTATATGAACATCTTAATCAAATATGTAAAAACTTATTTGTAACTAGATTTTTGACAAGTTCAATCAACACAACTTACACCATTTTATACCTCTATAGTTGGGCGGTTGTTTTTGTAGTTAGTGCCAATAAAATCATCACAAAACATGTACATCATTATAAGTTATGGCCAAGTAACTGGCCGTCATTAGGGCTCGATTCATTGAAGCTCCACTCGTGGGCTCGATTCATTGAAGCTCCACTCGTGTACGAGTTCGAGCCGAGTCATTTGCTTAACGAGTCAAGCTCGAGTTCATGAGCCGACTTGTTCAAATAACTGAGTTGAGTTCTAGCTCAACACGTAATTGCCGAGTCGAGCTCGAGCCTTAATCGAGTTGAGCTCAAGCTCAATACATATGGATGATTATCAATTATATTCAAGCGAGTCTTTCAAGCTTTAATCGAGTTGAACTCGAGCTTAACACGTAACGATGAATATCAATTATATTCAAACGAGTTTGTCGAGCCTTAATCGAGTCGAGTTCGATATCAACACGTAATTGCCGAGTCGAGCTCGAGCTGCTTCCGTCGAGCTATTTTCAAGCTTGAGCTAAGTCGAGCTCAAGGTTTTATTAGTCGAGCTGAGTTCAAACTGACTGAATTCGGACCCGATTCGACTTGTGTTCACCCCTAGCCGCCATCAATATGTTTTTTTTTGCAATGTTTTTAAACATGAAAGAACAGTCGTGAGCTACCCACAAACATTTAGGTAGTGTTTGGACAACTCATTGGAAAATGATTTTTGAAAAATCTTGTTTTTTGTAAAAAAGATTTTGTTAATGAGTTTTGAAAAAGATCGCCTTTTTATGTTTGGGCGGACAGGCAAAAATTGGTCCAGCATTGCCCGGACTAGAGCTGTGCAACAAATCGAGCTAACTCAAACTCGAATCGGACTCGCTCGGTTGAGTTCGAGCTTATAAACAAGTCAAGTTCAAGTTACATGAACTTGATTCGATTAAACTCGAGTAAGCTTGTTTAATTTGGATTTATTTTTTTTTTTTGTCATTTGTAAACTTAAAACGAAAGAAAGAGTTCATATCAAATGAAGATTTAGTAAAGGAGTTTAAATGAACTAAGTCGAGCTTAGCATGAGTCAAAGGGATTTCGACTTGGAACGTGTACAGGTGATATCGTCATACAAATGAAACGAAGTCGGTGAATATCCCTTCTTCTTACCTAACCTAACGGCAACAGAAGCCTTTTTTAACTGAAATAAATGATAAACGCAGAAGATAAAGGTCACGTATAAAAAAAAAGTTCAAATGTGAAAAACATTAGAATAAAAAACCTATAAAGGAGGAAGAAGACAGAGGAGAGGCAACAAAGCAGAGGAGGGAATTTTACTGGTTCAGGGATTGAACTTTCCAAGTGGCAACCTAACAGCAGCCATCTCACCCTTACCTCAGTCCAACTCAAGCCCCTCTCGTCATCACTCGATTAAAAAGCTTCAAAACCAAACACGCAATCATCAAACGGTCTTCTTCGTCTCCCTTCCCTTCCTCCCTCCCTCCCGCTCTCTCTCTCAACAATAAGCACCAAGCACCTTCCTTGCATCCATTGGAATATCCCTCTCTCTCTTTCGATTCATTGTCCTCCTAAATCCATCTCTTTCGATGAATAATTGAATCCCCAAATGGATTTTGGAACTACAGTTTCTCCTTTTCCTATGTAGAGCGGTTTATTTTTAGTAAATTTCATTCGATGGGCATCTGCAAATAAGCTTTCATGTGCATTATCCCTCCTCAAAATCCATCTTTTGCGAAGTTGGTGCCAGCGAATCGAGTGATTCAATCCGGAGGAACCCAATACGCTGCTGCCACCAAATTGGGTTCCTCTCGGGATTGAAGGGTAGATCGGATTTTGGTGACGGAAATTCGCGTTTTTCTATTCCACGGCGGTCGGGAAGATGAACGCAGTGGAACGATTAGGGAGCTACATAACGAGGGGAGTCTACACTGTTGCCAGGCCATTCCATCCGTTTGGTGGCGCCATTGACATCATCGTGGTGGAGCAGCAGGACGGCACCTTCAAATCGACACCTTGGTACGTGAAGTTCGGCAAATTTCAGGGAGTGTTGAAGCGACGGGAGAAGCTTGTCACCGTCTCCGTCAATGGCGTGGAGGCTGAGTTTCACATGTTCCTGGACCACAAGGGCGAGGCTTATTTTCTCAAGGAGGTTGATCAAGATGACGACGATGGGGCTCCAAGTGCGCCATCTTCCGGTGAAGACACGGAGGATGGGAAGCGGAGAAAGAAGGGTAGTTGTCAGTCCGAAGATTTGGACAGCCGCCAGAGATCGGAGTTGGACGAAGATTCCATGAATCCGGCGAGGACGGTGATCAATGAGAACAACGGGAAGTTGCTGATGAGGACCAATTCGAGGCGATCTCGCATTCTCGGGCTTGTTTTTGGGAGGAGGTCGATGAAGGGGGAGAGGAGGGACGGCAGTGGCGCCGATAGGATCGACTCGTTGGAGAGAACTGAGATTGCAGCTGATCTTCTCGAAGTCAAATGGTCGACCAATTTTTCTGATCGTACGAAGGAAGGTACTGCCACTAATTCTTCGTCGCTGTCTTCTATCTCTCCCTTGACTAATGGCAGGGATGATCCTGGTTTGGCTAAGGATAGACGAGTAGGTGAGAATTACGACGCTAGTGCTTTGATTTTGAAGAATTCTGCTCGGGAGAGTCCTTCTCTGCCGCAAGATGATTCAATTGTAGGAAAGAACTCTGAATTGGACTTACCAGGATCTCTAAACTCCTGTTCTTCGCTGGAATGTAGCTCGGTTTTGTCTCTGCCTGCTGAAAAAGAAACACAAGAAAACGATTGTGTTGGCATTGATAAAGAGCTGGCGATGTCTCCACCACTTACAGAATCGGAGAGTTCAGACGAAAAAGAACCAAAAGAAAATGGTGGGAACGTCCTTTCGACGGATGGAGTTTCTGATGTGGCGAGGGAGGTGAATGGCGACGCCCCATCATCTTCTAATATTGCTCCACGCTGGAATGTAGCAGAAGAGGAAAATTGTGATGTTGATTTTCTTGAGTTGGTGACTTCTGGTATGAAGGATCCTTCTTCCATGCTAGAAGATAGTTCTGTTGGGGGAATGGATGATGGGATGGAGTTTTCAGTTCTCCAAAATTCATGTTTAGCGTTGGAAGCTAGCTTTCCATTACCCAAAAGTGCTGAAAAAGAAGAACAAGAAAACGACTGTTCTGGCATCCGTGCCGGGGCGCAAATGTCTACAATGGTTATAGTATCAAAACGTTTGAATTCAGGTGCAAAAGAATCAAACGAGGAGTGTACGTGCGTCACTTCAATGGCAGAAAACTCTAAGAAGGAGGGTGAATCAGAAGATGATTCTCTTTCGTCATCTACTCTGGAACCTGGGGTCGATGATGCTAATACAAGGACTTGCAACGATGAGATTGTTGAGCAGGAAACTGTTCAGAAAGGCTGGACGGATGAGGTTCAGCTCAATGCTGAGTTGTTATGTGAGACAACTGAGCTGGTTAATGAACCTACTTTATCGCGCAACTTGCTTATACAGGTCGAAGAAAAAGAGAAAATTATTTAAAACTGAAACAAGATGGAAAAGATCGTTGCTGCCCCCTTGATGAACACGAAATTGTAACAGAGAAGAAATATAAGTCTAGTGACTTCACCTTACAAAGTTATGGTTCAGATGAGATGATTGATGGTAATGAGACAGAAAACGTATTAGAATATGGTTCAACCCATGGAAGTCTTTCAATTCGATGATATTTCAGAAAACGAAAATCTTGTGACGAATGTGGCTGTTGACGTGGATACATTGGATAGAGCTTCTCCAATGGAGACGGGGAAGAATTCTGAAAGCCAAAGGGAACATCTAGATGATGTCTGCTCCTCTCCAGATCAATTTGACAATGCCGAAGTCACGGAAAATTTGTCATATCATGGTGCCAATTTAGCATATCCCAGCTATCCACTATCATTGAAGGATAAAACATCAACCGAAAGCATTTCGTCTGGTCAGGGCGGTCACAAGGCAGACAAAAATGAGTTAGAAATAGATAATGATGTCACAGTGCTGACCTCTGTGGCTAGTTCCCTGAATTCTATTAATGGCAGTCTGACTGCATCTTGTTCAGGCCACGTTGCAGGCTGTCAACTTTTGGAAGATGAGCTTCTTACTGATATTTCCAGCTTTCCGAATGACAAGGACAATGTTCCAGCATGGCCCTCCCAAGATGCAGCAGTTGATGGAGAAATGATGACATATGCTACCAATGGTACTCTGGAGAAGACAAGTGAGCTGGAGAGGATGCATCACGAATCATCTTTGTCTTCCGAGCTTATCTTTGAATCAACCACAGAAGATGACATACAGGAGTCGTCGTGTGATTGTTATCATATGACGCCTGTTGAAGCAATGGAGAGATCCAAGCCAATTAGCATCTTAAAACCTCTCAAGCATGAAGGTGATGCCGAACCATTCTCAAAATGTTTACCCGTCCTCAGATCTGGCATCTCTGACCTGGAAAGCTTTGGCATTCAGACTCTAAGTCATTCACGGACTTCGAACTATGAACTCTTGAAGATGGGAATCCTCGGGAAGGATTTTGAAAGCCCTTCAGATGATAGAGTTGCATCTAAAGTTAAAATGGAAACCGAGCAGAGCAAGCCTGAGGGTGATACTTCCGTTTGTGAAACTCAAAGTGGATCAGAATCCCAAAGGCCTCCAGTTGACAATCTCGTTGGTAAGCTTGTGACGTTGCTTTTATATGAAATGCGTTTTGAAAATATATGGAAGTTCCTTTTGCTTCTCTAGTTATTGTAACAATTCATGGTTGAGATTTGGTTAGGTCCCCATATTTTCTTCCCATACTTCTTTATTCATGCTTCGAGGAATCCTTGGTAGGTTCTTATGTATGCTAGTATGTGCTTCTCTGTTACCATGCAGAAATATCTCTTTGTAAGCACTTGCTGTCTGAAGGAATGGGGATCGAAGCTGCTTCAAAGGCATTTGATGCCGAGAAAGTTTCTTTTGAGAAGTTCAGTGCTTTGGGCCCATCAATTCTAAAAAATGATAGGCTTGTAGTTAGGATAAACGGTCAATACTTTCCATGGGATGCTGCAGCACCAATTGTTCTGGGCATGGTTTCATTTGGACATGAAAAGGCATTGGAACCCAAGGGCATGATTGCTGTTGAACGAATTGAAAAGAAACTTGAAAAGTACCCCTCCTCTGCAATTGTTCCCTCAGGTGGAAGCTGGAGATTCTGGCCGTTTGGTTTTAACAAATCAAAATCACTTACAGCTACTCGGTCACTCCCAAGTGATTGCTTGGGTGACAGTGGTGAAAAATCTCTTGAGAAGCAACTTAGTGCAGCAGAAAGGGAGGATATGAATACAAGATCTACTAAGAAGGTCCGAACAATTATTCCAACATCTGAACAGTTGAAATCACTGAACCTGAAAGAAGGGCAGAACATAGTAACTTTTACATTTTCTACTGCAATGCTTGGAAAGCAACAGGTTTCTTATCACTCAAAAATATATCTTCATTACTGCTACTACTTTTATTGGTGTCGTGTGTAGGGTTTGTTCTCTCCTTGATGGTGATCCTCCTCGCTTTTTATGCTCTCTCTTTCTCCCATTCTCTTTCCTCTCTCTCTCTCTCTCTCTCTAAGGATTTCAACTCTGATTGACAATGTTATGTTCCTTTGATTTAATGAGTTTGGTGATATCCTTGGTTTATTGTTTGAATGATTTTTTTTTCCAAATTGCAGGATATTGTCTGATATGCAGACACTTACCGCAGATTGGATGTCAAGCACAGCCAACCCAGAAGCTGCGTTGGCACCGGTGTAAGGTACTCTCATGATGAACAAGATAGACTAGTTTGTGTTCCTTTGATTCAGTGAGTTGGGCTTTATCATAAGTTTTCTTTTTTTAATTTAAGTTTCCAGATTGCAGGATATTGTCTGCTATGGGTAAACTTTTCAGCAGATTGGATGCCAAACATGGGTAACCTACAAACTGAGTTGCCACCAGTGCAACAGACACAAATACACCCAGAGTCATGATTCAGTTTATATAATATGGTAGTGTCTCGATAC
This sequence comes from Nymphaea colorata, assembly GCF_008831285.2. NCBI lineage: Eukaryota > Viridiplantae > Streptophyta > Magnoliopsida > Nymphaeales > Nymphaeaceae > Nymphaea > Nymphaea colorata. The sequence goes on from NC_045140.1 coordinate 11,474,958, forward strand.
CCGTGTTTTTTGAAAATGCTCCTTACCGGTATTCATACCTAGAGATCTAGTTGTGTGCATACTACATATTATTGATGCTGAGGGCCTAGCCTTGCAGAGAGTTGCACTTCCCTTGAGTTTCATAGGTGATTAACATAAAAATTATATGCTTATGATTTATCACAAAGAAATAACATGTAAGTACTGTATAATTGTAGATTGTCGAATTCCACAAAAACAAACATAAAGTTTTACATACATGGGGAAAAAAATTCTGGTTCACTCCTCATGTTTAGGTTCATCTTGCGAAGAGCTTGATTCCACCTAGCAATTGATTGAATGTGAAGTTTCTTTCTGCTTGTTTTCTTCCTTTTTTCTGTGTTGCCTTCATAAAGTTGATGTATTCTTGTGTTAATCTTCATCATCGGGTATCATTTCATGCTTAAATCAGGTGGTTGTGCATCACTTAGTCTTGTTTTTGTTTGTTACAGCTTTTAGCTCTAACCTATTGGATGAGATGACATCGCAAAATGTTGTTGTGAGATGTTGATCTTAAGATGCTTATCTTAAAGTGTTATTGTTAATGTTACCAAAAGATAAATTGATGTAGTGACGGTTGGTCAGCTTATTTAAGACGGTGCATATCATAACAGCTTAATTTTTTGATAGTTACTCAATTTGGGCAGCTATCTTTATGTGTTTAGTCGAATGAATTAGTTTCTATTGCTCTCAAAATAAAGTGCTGATCATGGAACTGCTTATAATGCTACCATTTTTTTCTTAATTAGTAGTTATGCCATATAAAGCCTATCCATAAGCTTGCTTGTCATAGTGTGGCATCCTGGCAGCATTCTCGTGCTCCAAGCATTGACATATTAACATGTGTGAAGGATCCGCATATTTGGTAAGTTTCTGTCATTCTCTCAATTGAAATAAGAGAAAACGTGTAATCCACATTGTATAAATGGCAATATTAAGTACAGACACATACTCATAATTGTTCAGTTGTTAGCTATATGGCTGTGATGTCCATGCCTTTAAATTCATCAATAGACTTAAATATAATATTTGCCCAACACATACACTGGCTTTTGTCAGTATTTAGAAATTAATTATTGAAGTTTACATATTAAATGACATTATTAATGCTATTAATATTTTGTTGGATATGGAGATCACTTATAAACCAGAAGATTATAAATGTCAAAAAATGATAAATATTACACTTTGCTGAACACTAACATCAACACCAACACTATCTTGATGGCCATTGATACAAAAGACAATGTAAGCTTAGGCAGATTGTGGATCCTCAAGCCTGACACATCTGGACTCAAATCTCATCTATTACAACAAATGTAAGAGGAGAAGTGATTTGGTGCTATGATTTTATACTGCAAATTTGTTGTTTTTAACAGCTCTAACAACTCAGGAGAATGGAGTTATTTGGTGGACTGTTCTATTGAAGAAGTAGAATCTCTGAGCCTAAGCAAGAGAATATACCAATCAATATTGTTTGTGATATTGCACATATTCTCATGGTCAATAAGCCACCACATATGATACTTATTTCCTTGCTTAATGCACAAGCACACATCTAATGCTTCTTTTGTTTGTAGCCCTCTTATATTTTACTACAAAACTTTTGCTACTTGACACTTGTATTTTCTGTTGACAGCTTTTTTAGCCTTGAAATTCCATGCTTGAGCCTTCTTATTGAAAAAAATTAGAAATAAATTCTAGAAGAGTTTTTTAATTGGTAAGGGGCTTAGACTTTGTTTCAAGTTACATTCAATCAAGGTGGGATAGCTATTCTTAATGTCCAATTTCTGAGGTTTCTAGTTGAAATTCATTCGAAAGGAGATGCCACACATATCTCAATAAAATCATAGTGTGTTCATGGTATCCAAGAATGTTTATGAGTTTCTAAAAAAAATATGGGATAAATTCATTTGTGGGTAAAGATACTGTTGATATTGTGACTGTAATCCAATAAAATTTCCAAACATGAAGACCTACTTTTTTCTTTTTACTTTAGGTCCTGGATATGCATGTGAGTCACTACTGGACAGCATTGTTTCTCAGAGCCAACACATTTTGGGTCATGATCCTTCCAACTGAGACATTTGCACACCTGTACAATCAGATTGCATACAATATTATTCTTGCACTGAAACTATCTAATAACCTCAGTTATTTACACTTGTCACACATTAGCAATTGCACAAGGAGTAATGCGAGATGAAGAATATTATATTTGACTAATGAGATTGATGCTCCACTTTGATGCATCTCACAGATTTTCAGATTTTTGGAGATTATAAATTTTTTGGCTTTGTATATATTCTGTATAAGTGGACATATTATTGGATAGTTTTTTAATGAAATCTCAATTTGTGAATGTTTTCTCTTATATATATATATATATATATATATATATATATATATATATGGTGTGTGTGTGTGTGGGGAGAGGGGAGGGGGGAACCTTTGAAAGGTCTATTGGCCATGATGTTAAACGTAGTTAACAAAAATCTAGGTAATGGCCCAAAACTTTCTCCAACAGCTCATGTCATAGCCAATACAAAAGCAAGGTAGGTGAGGCAAAGAGGCAAATATGGAGTACATGTTCAGAAGTATTTTTGAAGCAAGAGTGGTTTGAGGATGCTGCTTTGGCTGGAAACCAAAGTATTTACCCACTTCCAGTTGGTCCAAGAAAGAAGGGGGTGAATTATAAAGATTGTGATAGGCTTTGACAGGCACATGCATACAGGGTAGGCCTGGGCGCCGGGCCGGGCCGCCGCTGGCTACCCGGTACCCGGCCCGGTTCGGGCCCGGGTCCGGGCCCTTGTTTTATCTTATCGGTCTTTCGCCTACTGTGCCCGGCCCGGCCCGACATCATAACGGGCCGGGTCCGGGTTAAGCTAACGGGCCCGTTGGGACCCGTTAGGCCCGTTAATTCGAGAATGGATTCAAGAGTTTCGATTTAAAATTTTTAGGAAATGCATTTAGGGATTTAGGGTTTTCGACAGGAGATTGCGCGTGCATTGAGTAAGCCTTGGCGCCACCACCGTCCTTCACCATCCACCTCCAGTCCACCACCGGCGCACCTCATGGCAGTCTTCACCTCCCGTTGCAGAAGGTAAGATCAACCCCAAATCCCATCCACTGCTTCAAATCGATTCAACTGATTCATTACAAATCTTTTATTTTTTTGTTGATTGACTCACCGTCGCTCTCCCCATCTTTCTCTGTTGTAAGATTAATGATGTTGGGTCATGGGAATGATGCATTTGCGGGTTGCAGGTTGGAAGGAAACTGGCGATCATAAGCGAAACTCGTGATCGTGACGGGAGGAGTGAGAGGGATCGGGCAGACCAGAACGGAGCTCATACACCATCCACGGCTTCCTCTATTCCCATTGCGACGTCACCGCGGCCATCGACCTCGCCCTCGCCCGCTTCGGCCGCCTCAACATCAAGGTCAACAACGAGGGCGTGAGCGGCACCGAGGATCGCCACGACATTCGGAAGGTCAACCTCGGCGGATTTCAGAGGGATTTCACCGTCAATGTGGACGGTGTCTTCTTGGGACAGTCGGCCCGGCCCGGCCCGGTTAACAAAACGGGCCGGGTCGGGCTTCGGACGTAGTTGACGAGGCCCGGTACCCAGCCCGGCCCGGCCCGATAATAGTCGGGCCGGGTAGCGGGTCGACCTGATTCAAATCCGGACCCTTAACGACATTGACTAAACGGGTCGGGCCGGCCCGGCCCGGCCCGATGCCCAGGCCTAATACAGGGGAGTTTCATGCTGTCATTTGTCAGATGTGGCTGGATAGTTAAAAATTAAAAATTTGTCATTAAAAAGGAGCATTAACAACAGTTTGTGATGCAGCAATAGTTCAAAGGATAGATTCTAGGTATAAATTTTTTAATTTGTAGCCATCTAGTAACATCTGCGCATGGCAATATATATATATATATATATATATGGAGAGAGAGAGAGAGAAACAGTGGAAAAGGCAACAATGTTGAAGGAAGAATAAAATGTCAGTTTGTTATTTTTTTTTAAGTTTGTCATTAAAAATTTAAAAGAACCATAAACCGTTGCGAAAGCCACCAACATTAAAAACTATTTCAACACCGTAAACCAACACTAATCCAATGTAATGACTTTCTTTTAGTGACAAAATTTTAAGTTTTAGCCATCAGGCAATATCCGACACCTAACAAATATATATATATTCCAAGCTACACTACCATTGATATGGAATTGAGGAGCTGCATCTAAATTTAGAATAATCATATAACTAATCTAATTAAGGTCTTCTGTCACACACAATACACAAACACAACCCCTCCCCCACCACAATCCAACCCACAAAACCCTCCTCTCTCTGCCACACCATTCACATCGAAGGGGGGAGGCATTCGACACAAGGACAGAGCTAGACAATTCTGGCTAATGGGCACTAATTATAAATTTTTAAAATTTTGTGGGGCATCAATATTAAATAAGAAAAAAATATTATGAAGTCCCGTCATGAAAATAAGCATTTTCTTTTTTTGTTAGTCTGTGTTGGCAATTGCCCACATAATGCTCAGAAAGAATATAAAACCATCATCACCGCTACACGCACAAACACACGAAAATGATCATGGATAAAAATAATAATATTTAAATTATTGCAAAAAAGTATTTTAAACAAAAGAAAACTAGCATGTTAAGTGTAATCACCTCAAATTTTTCAAAAGGACTATGATATTTTATCCAAGTGCGAAATTCAAATTTAGGCACAAGAATCAAATCCAAAATATAACTCTTAGATCCAAATTAAATCCAAAATACAACTTTCAGATCCAAATGAAATCCAAAATACAACTTTCAGATCCAAATGAAATCCAAAATACTACTTTCAGATCCAAATTAAATCCAAAATACTACTTTCAGATCCAAAACCCAAGTTCAGATCCAAATCAATCATTTAAGACTAATTTGCCATTCATTTTGACCAAAAAAACCTCCTTTTAGAGGATAATTTTAGTCTTTTTGGGTGGACAAGACTAATTTGCCATTCCTTTTGACCAAAAAACCTCCTTTTAGAGGGTAATTTTAGTCTTTTTGGGTGGACAAGATTAATTTGCCCTTCCTTTTGACCAAAAAATCTTCTTTTGGAGGGTGATTTTAGTCTTTTTGGGTGGACAAGACTAATTTACCGTTTCTTTTGACCAAAAAACCTCTTTTTAGAGGGTAATTTTAGTCTTTTTGGGTGGACAAGACTAATTTGTCATTCCTTTTGACCAAAAAAACCTCCTTTTAGAGGGTAATTTTAATCTTTTTGGGTGGACAAGACCCATTTACCTTTCCTTTTGACCCAAAAATCTCTTTTTGGATGGTGATTTTAGTCTTTTTAGGTAAAAAAAATCAAATTTTGGGTTTTGGCTCCAAAATCCTTTATAAATACCCTCCATATCCTCTCTCTTGGGCAAGATTGGTCCTTGGGAGAAACTCTAATGTATTCTCACTTGAAGACTTAGAGTTTCTCTTGAGCTCTCTCTCTCTCCCTCTTCCTCTCTCTATTTCCCTCTCCAACTTGGAGCAAGCTACAACCCTCTTGGAGGCATCATCTTGGAGCTTTATTCAAAGGGAATTTTCAAGTGAAGGTGTTTATCTCCTTAGGTCATCTCTCATTAGAGGTATGTAATCATCCCTCTCATTTTTTTTTTTTTTCTCTTATCTTCATCTCCTCATGGCCAAAGGAGATAGCACTCAACATCTTTTTAGAGACAAGAGGCTATGCTCAAGTACACCGGAAGCATGAGAAGATGAGATGATATTTTATTTTATGATTAAATCATGCTTCTTTCAAGTATTCTTATTGTTGTTATTTTTCATTAACATGTTCTTATTATTATGCTATTCTTTTTTCTTGAACATAGTCTTGTTGATTGTTTTCATTTTTTCTCCTCATCTTTATCTCCCCACGGTTAAAGGAGGTAGCTCTCAATCTCTTTTTAGAGACAAGAGGCTATACTCAAAGTGCACCGGGAGCATGGAAAGAAGAGATGATCTTTCATTTTAATCATGTTCTTTCTTTTCATGAATACATTCTTATTGTTCATTTGTTTCTTCTTGTTTTCCTCTCTTCCTCATTTCTCCATGGCCAACCAAAAGAGATAGCTCTCAATCTCTATTTTAGAGTCAAGAGGCTATACTCAAGTGCACCGGGAACATGAGAAGATGAGGTGGTATATCAATTCATAGTTACATCATGTCTTCCCTCCTAATTGAACTTTGCTTTTTTCCATCATCATCTTTCTTTCTTTCCTTCCTTGAATGTTATCTATATATTATGCATGCATAGTTGCTTGGTTCTTTACTTACATGTGAATGTATGGCGGGAATGAGAGTGTGGTTTGGGGACTCTTTATTTTCATATTAATTTTTGAGGTTGGTACTTGTCCAACCCGGGATAAACCCTCACGAAAATGTAAATGTTAATATGCATTTCCATGTCATTTTGCGCTAGTTTCCTTCTTAATAATCACATTAGGAACCCTAACAAGTGCCTCGTTATGTTGCTTGTTTTCTTCCATACCCAACGGTGGAAGAAATATATCCCTTACAACAAACTAAATAATAATATTCGATGCTTATATAAATCATATTTTCCAAAACATTTTCAAAAAGAACCTTCTAACATGGCTTTAGGGTCTTAGCTTAGACTCTTGCATGAGTCCAAGCTCCCCTCCGGCCCACATTAAACTTGAAGTTGGTAATTTTAAGTTGTTCCTTGATTTTTCTAATCTTGTAAAGTTATGGATGTATACACATGTTATATACATTTTTGTAAACATGATGACCCCCTATCTTTCTCTCTCTATGCTTTCACTTTCCATTTTATAAATTTTCATATGTGCATGAATACGTATGTACATGTGCTTCATTTCCTCTCTTTCAAATATTTATTCCTCTTTTCAAAACAAATATCTTCTCTTATAAAATTACTCATACACATATATGCGTATGATATTTTTCTTTTCCTCTAAAATCTCTCTTTCTCTTCGAATCAATACATCTTTTTCTCTTAAGCTATCATATATGTGTATATGTGATGATATGTACACATGTTTGCATGTCTTTCTCTATATCTCTCTCTTTCCTTTCATAAGAGTGTTTTATCTATTGTATTCTTTTTAACATTCTCCTCTCACGAACTTTCTATTTACCAACTTTAATAAGACCACAAACCAAGTAATGACCCAATATTGGAATCATGCTTGATGGTCTACAATTTCTATCCCTTTTCAAAAACTTTTCCTTTTTATATACAATAATTATAACAACGAAATCTTAGATGTATGTTGTGGTAGGAATAACTTTAGATGAATATTGTGGTAGGAATGTTTTACATTTTTTCAATTATATAGGGTAAATGCATCTATGCATTCTCACCCTCTTTATTTCACTTATGATCACAAGCACCTCTCCAAAAGAACTTAAGCAAGAAGGGATGAAGCTCTAGTTAGGTGGTAACCGAATTAGAGCAAAATCTCAAACCTATTTAAAGACTTAAGAGAACACTAAAGTGATTTCAAAATGATTTCACAAGTTTTTCAAATGATATTTACTAGTTCTACTTTTTCCTCAAAACATTTCACATTTTCAAACAATTCTTCAAGAACCTTTTCAAAAGTTTGAAACTTCAAACTTTCAATATTTTCTACACCGCATATAGAATCAAAAAGATGTTTAAGTTAAAACGAAATGCATCAATGATAAACATAGTCCGTGGGTTGATTACCCACGGTAAAGGCGCCGGGAACGGTCGATCCTCGTACCGACGGGCGAGTCCATTTCTTTCCTCTTTCAAAACAAAAACCTCATTTTTCTGGAACACTCCAAAACCAACCAAAACAGATGGCGATCGTGATGGGACCCGTCATCGTTTGGCTATGATTATAATTGATGCATTTTCACTAATTTGAACATCTCATATATTGCCAATGATAAAGCATGTCCCCTATTTTGGCCTCGACCTCATTGGCATTTCATTGCATTGTTTAGTGATTGGGATTGTTTTCTTGCACATAAGACTAATTGAGAAGGATCAATCATGTTCACACATATCTATGATCACATACCACCCTTCTCAATTTAGGAGTTGTTTGAAAACCATGTTTGCTCTTCTATTTTAATCTTCAAACTTAGGCAATATTGCATTAGAGACAACTCATTTTATATGATTTCTCGTATTTCAAAATTCCTCATACCTATTTGTCCCGGTCATCATGTTGCCGGGCTTGGTCTTTGGCGGTAGCACAAGACTAAGCCTTACAACTAGACCACACCTTGGGCGGGAAAACCCCCTCGTTAGTACCATGAATGGTAATTTATGGTATATCGACGAGTAATCAAGAAGAAGTTGATGAACTCTACCCTTAGTTGCCTAAGGAAGAATCTATGCTCGTACTAAGCCATTTGGCTAAGGTATATAAGCATAACTTGATATCGGATTATCGTGACACAAAATTATCTCAATTAAGTTCTTATACACAATTTTCTAAATAAAAAAAAGAAAGAAAATTATTTCATGATAGATGTTGATGTGCGTGAAACCTTATGTGATGATTTGTAACCTCATTCCACACATCTATCTCATATTGTCTTTGTCAACCTAGTCAATGTTTTCCACTAATTCATTCTTTATCTTTTAGAGTCATCATTCAAGATGTATGCTTTCCAACGTGGTGTCACATTCCCTTATGATCACATCCTCTTTGGGGAAGGTCCCGAACGGTCCACCTACATTTTTCTTGAGTCTAAACCTTTGGCTCCCGAATGGTATCGGACTTGGCATCCCACCTTCTCTCAGATGTTTCCTTCTTATTTTGAAGAATGTGGGCTAGAGACAATGGCAGCTGGAGGAATGCAGTCAGTTGATGGAAATTTGGTACATGCAATCACCGAGCGTTGGAACCCAAAGACCTCCTCTTTTTGGTTTCCATGAGGAGAAATGACAATATTACTAGATGAATTTGCCGAAATACTAGACCTCCCTACCCCAACTTGTGACCCAAATGATCTATTGGAAAAACAATTCCTTATGAACCCAACCAAGGTCAATGCAAATGACCTCATTGCTCACTTTACTGGACGAAAAACTTGGCCTTTAGTAGAAAACCGTGAAAATCAAAGCATCAACATGAAAAATTTGTATGAAGAATTTGGAACCTATGTTGAACCTTCTACCCTACCTCGAAAAGCCATAGGGAGAATTAAACATTGTATGAGGCTCTGCACAGTAGGAGTGACCCTTTTTATCGATGGAAGTGACCTTTTAGATGTCTGTATTGCCCAACTTTTCCGAGTATGGGGGCATAGAGGCAGTGGCGGAGGGAGGGGGGGCCCGCCTGGGCCATGGCCCTACCCCAGGCGGAGGAAAAAAAAAATTTAATTATAAAAATTTAAAAATTTTATTAATTCTATGTAGTATTCAGATGCGGGTTCAAATTGGCCCTACCCCTACTCGGATCCAACTCCAACTCCATGGCCCGCCCCACTTTTGTTTGCCCTAGGTTTTCAAAAAAGAAAAAACGCATGAGGGAGAGAAAACGAGAGATAAAGAAAGAAGAAGAGGGTCTGCGAGTGATAAAGAAAACCAGTGAGAGAAAAAGGGAGCACCGACTACCGCACTGAAGAAGGTCTGCAGCGTGAAAAGGAGGAGACAAGAGGTGCTGAGCACGAGCACGCTGGTCGCTGCTGCTTGCTGGCTTCAAGAAGAGGTGGGGCCATTTCCTGACTTTCTTCTCTGTTCATTTTTGTTGCTTAGTGAAATATGGTGGGGCCGTTTTTTTCATACTTTAGTTTTTGTGTTTCTTTTTTGTTAACCTTGTCTGTCATTTTTCTTTTGTCTATGGTGGACCGTGGGTTTCTAATTTCTATTATGCACATTATTTATTTTTTAACCTTGAATCTTAATCGTTCACAGTTTCATCGTTTTCCATGACTTTTCCTGCCGTGATTTATTTTTCCTAGTCTTAATTTCTAGGATTTTGACGTTTTGTGAACACAATCTTAACGTGGCTTGGCAGATTTTTCTCTGCATCCACGAACTGTTTATGGGCTTCAATGCTTCATTGATGGCTGCCATTCTCACATGTTTTTTACTTTGCAGTCATGTTTTCAGTACCCAGTACCCACGGCATTCTTTTTACTTTAAGTGGGATTTGGGAATACCCCATACAATCACATAAATAGATAAAATTAACATTGGAACTTCCTTATAAAGGGGACTTGCAGCAATTTGTTTTAAGTCAAAGGAAAAAGAAACGTTGCATTTTCCACTTCTGTGAATTGAGGAGGAAGAAAAGTTGCTTGAAATTTCAGGAGGAAGACAAATCAGCAGGCTGCCTCTCTAGTCGAACATGATTTTTTTTCTTTTTAGTTTGTGTTTCTAAAAATTGTTATAAAATATGTATTCTGTCACTAAAAAAATCATAAGCAAGCAATTGTCATCACTATTGAACCTTTCACAACGGATTTTTGCAACACAAAATTAAAAAAAAAAAAAATCATTCACTACAGAGGCAACCAATTGTGTTCAATTCTCTAAAAGGGAATACATGCAGTTAGAAGAGTTGGTGGGTGTGCTTAATGTAAAAATCTTGTATCTAATCTCTCTGGAGTCTGGACCACAATGAAGAAAGAAAGATAAGCTAAATCAATGGCGTCAAAAATACTGTTCGATTTTTCTTGTCTCTTGTTTTAACGAAAAGGGAAAACTCCAAATTGGCAGATTTCACATGTAAATGCTGGACAGACTTTTTGCTATATTACAAAACAACGATTTGATCTTTATGTCTCTTTTCACAGTATAACATGTTGGTGTTGTTCTTACGGAGTAGTGATACGGCAATTTCATGTCAGAAACCAACAATAAAGTCAGGGAATCTGCCCTGTTGGTGACATAATGCATTTACATGACACTGCAACTTGATTAATGATGTGTGTGGATGAATCATAGAGGAGTCCATAGTATTACTCAAAGAAGCACAAGGTTGCAGGACAACCTAGATCCACATCATCAAGATTTTGTCCTTGGATTTAATGATACACTAGGCACACTATCTGACATTAGTAGTCTTAAAGATGAGAAAATGAAGCACCAGCAGTATCAGCAATATGATCAACACATCAAGATGAACTTAGTAGAGTAGGAGAACTTGGTGAAATAGGAGAGTAGCAGCGAAAGAACTTGTTGATTGGCATCCGTCATTTCACTTAAATGTTTTAAGTTAAATGGCGATTTGATGAGAAGTGAAAAAAGTTAAATGGCATCTGTAGGAATTTATAAAAGTAGCTTCATAAAGGCCTAAAATCATTCTTTGTTTTATTTTTCAGACTTTACTTCACTTGTGGTAATTCGAAAAGCAAGTTAGCGAGGGGAGAAAACAACTCTTCATTGTTCTACATAGTGCAAGAGGTTCAACAGGTAAATTTTCTTTATATATTGTTTATAAGGTGGTTGATTTTAAATTCCTGCTTTTCACAAGTTAAAATTTGAGTACTTTCTTCGTTGTGTATAAATCTTATTGTCTATTTTAAATTTCAGATTTTTTGTGTTAGCTTATTGAGAAAATGAAGAAAAGCATACAAGATTATTTCAAAAAGAAACAAGTTATTGATCAAGTGAGAGAAAACCAAGAGGGAGAAGACCAGGAGGGAGAAGACGAAAATGCTGGTTGTTCTAGTCCAAAAGCTCTTGATGTGGTTCTTGTTGACTCAGATTCTCCACCTTTTAAGTATTCAAAAATTGAAACTGTAGAAAGCATCGTGCGTGATCCAGGGTTGCAACGTCCTATATGGGAGATACCAATAAATAAGAGAGATGAAGTTAGGCGAGCATATATCAATTATGAGTCATATCAGCATAAGCTTCATAGATATCCAGTGTCAGGTTCTTCAAATCATCCTCGTAAATTTCAAAGTTCTTGGTTTCAAAGATTTCCATGGTTAGAATATTCTCCAAAGACAGATAGTGCATATTGTTTACCGTGTTATCTTTTCAGTACTCCACATTCAAATGACAGTCCATTTATTACTGAAGGATTCAGAGCTTGGAAGAGGGTGAGTGGTAGTGAGAAAACATGTGCTTTTCGTAGTCATGAAGGGACAAGTCAAAATTCGCCTCATAATATGAATGTGCGAGCATTTAATAACTTAAGTCGTCAAAGCGTACACATAGATAAAATGATTGAAAAGCAAAGTTCAGAGCTTGTTTACAACAATCGTTTGAGATTGAAGGCATCTGTGGACACAGTTCGTTGGTTGGCGTTCCAAGCATGTGCTTTTAGAGGCCATGATGAAAGTTCAAGTTCATTAAATCAAGGTAACTTTATTGAGTTCATTAAAATTTTAGCTAATTATAATGACAAAGTTGCACAAGTTGTTTTGGATAATGCCCCCAAAAATGCTAAATATACATCACCAATAGTTCAGAAAGAAATTTTGCATGTTTTTGCAAGTAAAGTGAGAGCTAAAATTATAGAAGAAAATGGTGATGCTAAATATTGTATTATTATTGATGAAGCTCGAGATGAGTCCAAGAGAGAGCAAATGGCTGTTGTTCTTAGATTTGTTAATAAGCAAGGTCAAGTTCAGGAGCGATTTTTAGATGTTGTGCATGTGAGGGATACTACAGCAATTACATTGAAGAATGCAGTTTTCACTTTGTTGTCTCAACATAATCTCAGTATTCAAGATATACGAGGTCAAGGATATGATGGTGCCAATAATATGCGAGGTGAATGGAATGGATTGCAAGCATTAATTTGAATGAATGTCCTTATGCATATTATGTTCATTGTTTTGCTCATAGATTACAACTTCCACTTGTTGCAGCTTCAAGAGAAGTTGTTGATGTTCATAGCTTTTTTGAACAGTTGACATATATAATTAATGTTGTTAGTGCAAGCAGTAAACGCAATGATGAATTGCACGAAGCTCAAGCAAACGAAATTGCATTTAGAATTGCTACAGATGAACTTCAGACAAGAAGAGGACTTAATCAAATTGGATCACTACAACGGTCTGGTGATACTAGATGGGGATCTCATTTTTCGTCTGTGTGTAGTTTGATAAAAATGTTCTATGCAGCATGTGTAGTATTGAAAAATTTAAGAGATAATGGATCAACATATCAAATACGGGGTGAAGGTAATTCAGCTTACAAAATGATAACATCATTTGACTTTGTATTTATATTGCATTTGATACAAAAAATTTTAGGACAGAGTGATATTCTTTGTCAGGCATTACAGAGAGAAAGACAAGACATTCTAAATGCAATGGTTTTGGTTTGTAATTCAAAAAAGTTTATACAAGAACTTAGAGAGACTGGTTGGGATTCATTTATAGATACTGTGAGAGCATTTTGTATGACACATGATATCCCTATTCTAGATATGGATGCTCAATATTTTGTAAGAGGATCACGTTCTCGTCGTGAACATAATTTCATTACAGTGAGACATCATTATCATGTTGATATTTTTATTGTTGTCATTGATTCTCAGTTGGTAGAGTTGAATAATAGATTTAATGAGAATTCTATGGAAATACTTCATTTGATGTCGACATTCAACCCTAGAGATCAATATGAGTCGTTTAATGCACAAGATGCATACACTATTGCACAGAAGTTCTATCCTGAAGATTTTCTTGACTCAGATTTTACGAGTTTAAATTATCAGTTGAGACATTACAAGAATGATATTTGTCATCATCCAAGTTTTCAAAATTTGGGTACACTATCAGATGTATGTGAAGTATTGATATGAAGTAGAAAAAGTGAAGAATATCCTTATGTATACAGGTTGTTTAGTCTCATTCTAACACTTCTTGTCTCCACTGCAACCACAGAAAGGGCATTCTCTGCTATGAAACTTATTAAAACAAGGTTGCGTAATAAAATGGAGGATGAATTCTTTGCAGATTGTCTACTTTTGTATATTGAAAAAGAAATTTCTCAAATGTTTGATTCAGATGATATCATTGATGCCTTTTATAAGATGAAAAGCCGTAGAGCACAATTACAATAGGTAAAATATTTTGTTGCATCCTTTTTATGTTAATGTTTATTTGAGTTATTATTTAGTTGCAATAATAAATGATATATTTTTTATTTACATTTTATTGTGCAGGTGAATGAATGATGATATGGAACTATTTTCAATAAAAATAAAGGCAAAAACAGATTGTATTGTATAGAAAGAATGCAAAATTGCTTGTTTTAGGTAAGTAATATTTATTTTGGTTTTCTAGTTTGTAGATGTCTTTGTTTGTTATATTTTTGTTGTGATGTTTGTATGTCCACTTTATGTCCACACCTACGTCACTGTAATAGAAATAGAGCACCTTATCTGTTTAGGACAGATCGCGTTTTGTGCTACTGACACAAACAATTATTAAAATGTGCCGTAGGACAGGTCGCGCTTCATGTTCATGACGTGGGCAATTTTATACGACATATGTTCACTTTTAATACACTATGGTTTGCAAATGTCTAAAGTGTGTGAGTATATATATATATATATATATATATATATATATATATATATATATATATATAAAATATATTACAGTTAGTTTGACCGTTCGGCCCGCCCTGAGAAAAAATCCTGGCTCCGCCCCTGCATAGAGGGACCCGACACTTGTCAGTAGCAATGACAGTCTTAGCCTTCCTTTACCGAGGACTCACCCGCTTTACCATTGGAGATATCGACTTCATAGAAGGATGCACATATGCTTTACAATTATGGTTCCTGAAGCATGCGGGACCCCAAGCCAGTCTATTCAGAAACACTGATGGATCATTGACAACCTTGGAGCAATACCGCCGTTTGATCGAGCAATTGAATGAAGGAGAGATCATTTGGGATTATTGTGATCGTCAGCAGAGCCTACCCCGATACACTCACCATCATCATGGGTGTACCACACTCTTGGGCCCTTACTTCATAGTTGATTATTGTGCTGATAGATGTATGCGACAATTCTCTCAAAGGCAGAAGATGGTCTCTGTGCATGCACCAATTGGAGCTATTCCCGAATTCGACCTTAGTTCTCCTCAATGGATGACATTGTTTACAGTAGCTCGACAAGAATGGAAGACACAAATATCATACACTTGGTTCATAGGCCCAGTGGTGAAGAAGGAATATGCTGAGTAGTGGGATGCCAACCGATCACCATCCATCCTTCCCTAAAAGTTTTATGTTGTCAACTTTGTATTCCTTCCGTCATTGTCATTTTTATTAGTATCTTTGGATGTAACTTTTAAAATTTGTAATGCAATACGAACCTTCATTTTGTCATCATTTCCGTCCAATAACTCTATTTTCTTGTGTCATAAGGTGAATACTTGAAAGCCAACAAGATGGTTGAAACTAGATCGCAAGCTAAGCAAGCTCCTCAGAATGAGGCTTCATCTTCTGAACTCCGGCCAGAAACACTTGGCCTACCAGCAATCGAACCAGAAGCTTACCATATGTTTCGTTTATTCATGGAGCGATTCATGAAAGAGCAAGAAGAGCAAAAGGCCTTAATGGTTACTCCAGAACTCGAGAATGAAAAGGCTGCCAAGCAGAAAAGAAAGAAGAAGAAGAACAAGTCCTCTCCTACATATCAGGATGAAGATTATTTGAGTTCGGATTCGGCAATTAGTAAGGAAGAAAAACCGGAACTGTTTCCTCTCAAAAAGAAAAAGACAACAAAGAAAATCAAAAAGGGAAAAGAAATTATGATAGAAAGCAGCTCACCTAGTCCTATCACCACTGAAAGTTCGGAAGAGAAGCCCAAAAGGAAGAGAAAGTCTACCAAGAAAGGCAAAAAGACCAAGAAGTACATCCCTAGCAGTAGCTCAGACAGTGAGAGTTCTGAAGAAAAAGTAAAGGAGACTAAAGGCAAGAAGAAAAAGACCAAGCGAGAATTGGTCAAATCAAGTTATGATGAAAGTCCAACTAGGCGCAGATTCTATGAAATGGAGAAAAGAATGAACAATCTTGAGCTTAGGGGGAAGGGGAAGCGTTCATATTCATGTGAGGACTACTACTTTAGCATTGAAGGGGACGAAGACGTGAAAGGCTTGCCCAGAGAATTCATCAGATATGATGGAACCACTTGCCCACATGTTCATCTTTCAACCTTTTTCAATGATTGCTACAAAATTTGGACAAATAACAGAGCTTTGTTCCGATATTTTCCAAGAAGTCTTGAAGGCATTGCTGCACAATGGTACAAAGAAAATGTCAATCCAATCGAGCTGAAGGAGTTTGACAAGTTTATTAACATGTTTGTTGAAAGATTTGAACAAAATGCTCCCATGGCTCCAACCCTCAGTACCATTTGCGGTCTTCATCAGAAACAGGGAGAAAAGGCTCGGGAATTCATCCAAAAATGGAGAATTCAATGCAATAAGATGAAAGAACTCATTTCTGAGACACAAAACCTTTGCTGAGTTGATTGAACAAGCAAACTCTATAGAAGAAGGGATTGAAGATGGAGATTTTGATGGAATTATTGCTCCTAAGTACAAAGAAGATGGAAAGAAAGGAGGAAGGACACAACTGCCTGCACACTTCATAGCCAATACTGGCATTAGAAAGGACCATGACAATAACTACAAGCATGACAAAGAAGTCAATTTCAAGAAGAACACACAGTTTCTCAAAGGCGACGATGAAAGGAAAAACAAACACCCAGGTTGGAGCTATGACCGGAAATTCACTCCTCTGAGCCAGTCTCGGGAGAAGATCTTGGAACACCTTCTCGCCAAAGGAACTACCGTCTTGCCAAAAGTATCGGAGCCTCCGAAAATGATGGGAAGAAATAAAGAAAAACTGTGCAAGTTTCATCATGCCCCTGGTCATGACACTGAGGATTGTTTTGTCCTCAAAATTATTATTCAATACTTCATCAACAAAGATCTCAAGATTTGTGATGATACTAAGGAATTCATTCCCTGACCACGGAAAGGCAGCAGTAGCCATGATCACTACAGGCACTCCACTTCCGTACCATCCACAAGAGCACATTCTACCTTATATTGGGAGTAGTTCACACAAAGTCATGGTGGTAGACCAAGGTAAGGAACCTCTAGATTTCATTGCTATGATGAATGGCAGGATAGAAAGTTTGCCCAAGAAACTTCCCATGATTCTGAAGACTTTTATCTTACAAGGCGACGAATCATCAAATGACTCCTCAGATGAAGATCCATGCTATTTGGACGTTCTCCCTTTGGAAGAGCGTATGGATGAGGGAGACTCGATTCAAGCTTCTAAAAATTAGTCAATTACCTTCTCAGAAAAAGACCTCTCAAAATGAGGATATTTCCATGAAGATGCTCTTTACATCGCTGTTCAGGTCAATGGGATGACAGTGCCACATGTTTTGATTGATGGAGGAAGTGGTTTGAATATTTGTCCTGATCTCACGGCTAAAACATTGGGGTTTCGTGAAAACAAATATCGTTCTGATAATACCAAGATCTACGGATACGATGGCCAAGGCATGAACAGCAAAGGTACCCTCGACATGAATGTGATCATTGAAAATACTAGCCATTGCATTGTATTTCATGTGGTAGATGTACCACCATCATACAACCTGCTTTTGGGATGACCTTGGATCCATCAAGTACGAGGGATCCCATCCACTCTTCGTCAATGCCTGAAATGGAATTTTGGTCCATCAGTCATCACTGTCCGTGCTGAGGATCCGGTCGAGAGGTTGATGCAATCTATGCTCCCTAGGCCAATTGATCCGGTAGATGTACCGAGCATAAGAACAACAAAGGACAGACCTTTGGAAGAATGGATGCAGAACATGGAGATAGGGGAACCTTCCGGGAATGCTTATACTATTTCAAGCAATCGTGCAAGTTACCAAGAACACCTATTGTATGTTCATTTCATGAAAAACCCCAAGGGTTTTCAGTTGCTTCTGAAAGGTGGCTACCGTCCATTCACTGGCCTTGGGAAAAATGAAGATGGCATCTTGCAACCGATTAGCATCTCTTTTCAGATGAACATGAGAGGACTGGGATATCATGAAGGAATTTGAAGAAGATCTTGGGGGCTAAAAGTATTCACTTTTGTTTCAAAATCTTCCCATGAATTTTGTAATTTTGAACATCTTTTTGTTTGGTCTCATGAGAGGACCAATTCTATGAACTAAGAACCTTTTTTTTATATATGCAAATGCAAGTAATTTTTTGTTGTCAATTTCGTCCAACTCTTTCCTTTATCCTCTTTACAAGATGTCGGAACTCAATATGTCTCAGTTTATTCTTTTTCCACGAAATTCCCCTCAGAAAGCATTTATCGAACAAGCAGTCGGTGAAATGGAACCTATGGCAATACCCGAGTCAGAATTACCAGAATTCACTCAGATTCAGAAACAAGAACATCCCTCATCTTTGGTGAATGATCCAATTGAAGAAATTAATATTGGAACCAGTGAAGATCCTAAAATTCTTCAAATTGGTACCAGTTTGTTAGTAGAAGAGAAGAAAAGATTGGTGGACTTTCTTATAAGTAACCAAGAAGTTTTTGTTTGGACTTATGAAGATATGTCAGACTTAGACCCCCAATTGGTCAAACATCGTCTGCCCTTAAATCCTAATTGCAAGCCGATTAAGCAAAAATTGTGCAAGCTTGACCATCGACTAGAAGGCCCTGTAAAAGAAGGACTAGAGGACTTGCTAAAGGCAAAATTCATTCGTGCCATTGATTACCCCGAATGGTTTGCGAACATCGTGGCGGTCCCCAAGAAAAATGGCAAAGTTAGGTTGTGCATTGACTTTCAAGACTTGAACAAAGCCACACCGAAGGATGATTATCCTCTTCCAAACATTGATCTGTTGGTAGACAGTACTGCAGGCCATGCAATCTTTTCTTTCATGGATGGATATTCGGGATATAATCAAATCAAATTAGCAGTCAAAGATCAACCTAAGACCGCTTTTTCTACACCCTGGGTCACTTTTTGTTACACGGTAATGCCATTTGGGTTGAAGAATGCTGGAGCAACCTATCAAAGAGCCATGGCCGCCATCTTCCATGACCAGATGCATAAAATCATGGATGCATATATCGATGACATATTGATCAAATCCAAGACAAGAAAAGATCACATTGAAACTCTTGCCCAAGTATTCAATAAGCTTTTACAGTACAAGCTTCGCCTGAATCCTCAAAAATGTGTGTTTGGGGTTGAGTCAAGAAAACTGTTGGGTTTCATGGTCAGTAAGAAGGGAATTGAAATGGATCTTACAAAAGCTAAGGCAATAATCGATATGCCACCACCTACCAATATCAAGGAGTTGCGAAGCTTGCAAGGACGAATCCAATCCATCAGACGATTCATTTCCAATCTGGCCATGAGATGCGAGCCATTCAACCAACTACTGAGGAAAGGTGTCAAGTTTGAATGGGGTTTTGAATGCCAACAGTCATTCGAAAGAATCAAGAAATACCTTCTAAATCCACCAATTCTAAAACCACCAACGTTGGGAAGACCATTGTTGCTTTACATCACAGTGAATGAGTCAGCATGTGGCGGCTTTTTGGCACAATATGAGGAAGGAAGTCGCATCGAACATGCAATCTATTACATTAGCAAGACTTTTGTTCAGTACGAAAAGAAGTACTCTCCAATAGAGAAAACTTGTCTGGCATTGGTTTGGATGTGTCAGAAGTTGAGACATTATTTATTAGCTTGTGAGGTCAAGATACTCTCCAAACTAAATCCTCTCAAGTACATCTTGGAACAACAATTCCTTAATGGGCGTATCGCCAAATGGCAAGTTCTGTTGATGCAATATGATCTTGAATATGTGTCTCAAAAGTCAATCAAAGGACAAGCAATTGCGGATCAGTTAGCAGACTTCCCTCAGTACGAAGAAATCAGAACAAATGATGAGTTTCCAGATGAACATGTACTAAGATTGGAAACTGTTCCGACATGGAAGATGTACCTTGACGGGTCTAGAAATGTGATGGGAGCAAGCATAGGCATCTTACTCATCACTCCAGAAAGTGAAATGATCCCGTACTCTTTGAAACTTGATTTTCCATGTACCCATAACATGGCTGAATATGAAGCCCTCATACAAGGACTTCGTTCTTTATTGAGTTTTCAAGTGAAAAGAGTGCATGCCTTCGGCGACTCTCAGCTTATTATAAACCAAGTGAATGGAGAATGGCAAGTCAAAGATGAAAAGTTGGTGCCATATCAAGAAATTGCTACCTCCTTAATCTGTCAATTCGAAGAAGTACAATTGGCTCACGTAAAGAGAGAAGGTAACCCTATTGCGGATGGCCTCACGAGCTTAGGATCGACCATCACTTTTCGAACCAATGAAGCAATCCGTTCTTTTGAGATTGGAAGATTAAAACACCATGCTTTTGAAACGATGGCGCATGTTCATCATATCCAAGAGGGGAATACGCCTTGGTACCATGACATCAAAAGGTACATTGAAAGTGGAAAATTCCCGGCTGAAATGTCTAAAAATGAACAAAAAGCAATACAACGTATGTCTGCGAGGTACTTTATCATAGCAGGGGTATTATACAGACGTGGATTTAGCACTGAATACTCTCGGTGCCTTGACGAAGATGAAGCAAAGGAAATAATCGAAGAATCACATCGAGGAGATTGTGGAGGCCATGTTGGTTACCAAACCCTCACCAAACAAATAATTCGAGCAGGGTATTATTGGCCTACCATGCAAAAAGATTGTCATCAATTTGTCAAAAGATGCAAAGAATGCCAATTGCATGCTCCAGTGATTCATGCCCCAGCCTCTCACTTGCATTCTGTGACATCTCCTTTGCCATTTTCAATGTGGGCCTTTGACATAGTCGGACCGATATCCCCTGCAGCTTCTAATGGCCATAAGTATTTTCTTGCTGCAACGGATTATTTTACCAAGTGGGTAGAAGTCGTCACACTCAGAACAGTGGAAGGACGTCATGTAGTGTCCTTCATTCACAAAAATCTTCTTTGCAGATTTGAAGTCCCTCATGATATAGTATCAGACAACGGAACTCATTTCAAGAATGAAAAGATGAGGCAATTGTGCAGCAAGTACCACATCACGCATCATTTTTCAGCTCTTTATTATCCCCAAGGCAATGGACAAGCAGAGGCTACCAACAAGATCCTGATCCGCATCTTGGAACGGACAGTAGAAACTGGAAAAGATTGGCATGAAAAGATGCACAACGCTCTATGGGCATATCGCACCACTATGAGAACTCCAACAAATGCCACTCCAGCAGAGCTAGTCTATGGAACAGAAGTGGTTCTACCATTACATGTGTTGAAACCTGCTTTGAAGTTCGCTTCTCTCATTGAGCTCCCTCTTACTCAATATCAGCAGAAAAGGCTAATGCAGCTCGATTTGCTAGATGAAAAGAGGCTGAACATGCTGAAGCTTATCGCCAAAGGGTAGCCAGACAATTTGCCAAGTCAGTTATCGAGAGATAGTTCAAAGTGAATGATTCGGTCTTACGATCTGCAGTGTACCTGAGAGGGCGACCACGAGGCAAGTGGGCACCAAATTGGGAAGGCCCATATGTCATTAAGGAAGCTTTGCCCCACAATTCATACCGACTAATTGATGCTGATGGGGTGGAACTTGCCGATCCTGTTAATGCCCTTCACCTCAAGAAATTTTATGTCTAGTTCTCTTGTATTCATTTTCCAATCAATGTCAAACATTTGTGTTTCCACATCGACTATTCAATCTAGATTCTTCTCAGTCGTAAAACATGACAATTACACTGGGGCATTTTTTTTATTATTATTATTGCTCAGGGCTTGAGAGCAACCCGTGCAGGTAAAGGGTTAAACCTGCAATATGAGGGCAACCCATGCAAGCAAGGGGTTAAACCTACAATGCTAGCCAAAGCAACCCATGCAGGCAAAGGGGTTAAACCTGTGCTACAAGCCAAAGCAACCCACACAGTTAAAGGGTTCAACTTGTGATGCAAGTCAAGGCAACCCATTCAGGGGGGTTAAACCTAAATTTGAAATCGGCAAACCCATGCAGGTAAGGGGTTAAACATGCAATTTAAGCTCAAACAACTCATTCATGTAAGGGATAAAGCCTGAAACATCTCTATGAAAATGTCTTGTTTGAAAAATTTGTGGCGTTTATCTTTGTCACTAAGCACGGCTAACACCGGCTTATTAACAAAGAGGGGCATCTGTAATCACCCCAAATTTTTCTAAAGGACTATGATGTTTTATCAAAGTGCGAAATTCAAATTTAGGCACAAGATTCAAATCCAAAATACAACTCTTCGATCCAAATTAAATCCAAAATACAACTTTCAGATCCAAATGAAATCCAAAATACAACTTTCAGATCCAAATGAAATCCAAAATACTACTTTCAGATCCAAATTAAATCCAAAATACTACTTTCAGATCCAAAACCCAAGTTCAGATCCAAATCAATCATTTAAGACTAATTTGCCATTCTTTTTGACCAAAAAACATCCTTTTAGAAGGTAATTTTAATCTTTTTTGGTGGACAAGACTAATTTGCCCTTCTTTTTTACCAAAAAACCTCCTTTTAGAGGGTAATTTTAGTCTTTTTGGGTGGACAAGACTAATTTGCCCTTCTTTTTGACCAAAAAATCTCCTTTTGGAGGGTAATTTTAGTATTTTTGGGTGGACAAGACTAATTTGTCATTCCTTTTGACAAAAAAACCTCATTTTAAAGGGTAATTTTAGTCTTTTTTGGTGGACAAGACTAATTTGCCATTCCTTTTGACTAAAAAAACCTCCTTTTAGAGGGTAATTTTAGTCTTTTTGGGTGGACAAGACCCATTTGTCCTTCCTTTTGACCCAAAAATCTCCTTTTGGATGGTGATTTTAGTCTTTTTAGGTCAAAAAATTCAAATTTTGGTTTTTTACTCCAAAATCCTCTATAAATACCCCCCATATCCTCCCTCTTGGGCAAGATTGGTACTTGGGAGAAACTCTAATGTATTCTCACTTGAAGACTTAGAGTTTCTCTTGAGCTCTCTCTCTCTCCCTCTTCCTCTCTCTATTTTCCTCTCCAACTTGGAGCAAGCTACAACCCTCTTGGAGGCATCATCTTGGAGTTTTATTCAAAGGGGATTTTCAAGTGAAGGTGTTTATCTTCCTTAGGTCATCTCTCATTAGAGGTATGTAATCATCATCCCTCTCATTTTTTTTTTTTTTTTTCTCTTATCTTCATCTCCTCATGGCCAAAGGAGATAGCACTCAACATCTTTTTAGAGACAAGAGGCTATGCTCAAGTGCACCGGGAGCATGAGAAGATGAGATGATATTTTATTTTATGATTAAATCATGCTTCTTTCAAGTATTCTTATTGTTGTTATTTTTCATTAACATGTTCTTACTATTATGCTATTTATTTTTCTTGAACATAGTCTTGTTGATTGTTTTCATTTTTTCTCATCATCTTCATCTTTCCACGGCTAAAGAAGGCAGCTCTCAATCTCTTTTTAGAGACAAGAGGCTATACTCAAAGTGCACTGGGAGCATGGAAAGATGAGATGATCTTTCATTTTAATCATGTTCTTTATTTTCATGAATACATTCTTATTGTTCTTTTGT
Source organism: Nymphaea colorata (assembly GCF_008831285.2). Classification (NCBI taxonomy): domain Eukaryota; kingdom Viridiplantae; phylum Streptophyta; class Magnoliopsida; order Nymphaeales; family Nymphaeaceae; genus Nymphaea; species Nymphaea colorata. The sequence continues at coordinate 11,498,621 of NC_045140.1, forward strand.
TTTCTCTTATTTTCCTCTCTTCCTCATTTCTCCATGGCCAAAAGAGATAGCTCTCAATCTCTATTTTAGAGTCAAGAGGCTATACTCAAGTGCACCGAGAACATGAGAAGATGAGGTGGTATATCAATTCATAGTTACATCATGTCTTCCCTCCTAATTGAACTTTGCTTTTTTCCATCATCATCTTTCTTTCTTTCCTTCCTTGAATGTTATCTATATATTATGCATGCATAGTTGCTTGGTTCTTTACTTACATGTGAATGTATGGCGGGAATGAGAGTGTGGTTTGGGGACTCTTTATTTTCATATTAATTTTTGAGGTTGGGACTTGTCCAACCCGGGATAAACCCTCACGAAAATGTAAATGTTAATATGCATTTCCATGTCATTTTGCGCTAGTTTCCTTCTTAATAATCACATTAGGAACCCTAACGAGTGCCTCGTTATGTTGTTTGTTTTCTTCCATACCCAACGGTGGAAGAAATATATCCCTTACAACAAACTAAATAATAATATTCTATGCTTATGTAAATCATATTTTCCAAAACATTTTCAAAAAGAACCTTCTAACATGGCCTTAGGGTCTTAGCTTAGACTCTTGCATGAGTCCAAGCTCCCCTCCGGCCCACATTAAACTTGAAGTTGGTAATTTTAAGTTGTTCCTTGATTTTTCTAATCTTGTGAAGCTATGGATGTATACACATGTTATATACATTTTTGCAAACATGATGACTCCCTATCTTTCTCTCTCTATGCTTTCACTTTTCATTTTATAAATTTTCATATGTGCATGAATACGTATGTACATGTGCTTCATTTTCTCTCTTTCAAATATTTATTCCTCTTTTCAAGACAAATATCTTCTCTTATAAAATTACTCATACCCATATATGCGTATGATATTTTTCTTTTCCTCTAAAATCTTTCTTTCTCTTCGAATTAATACATCTTTTTCTCTTAAGCCATCATATATGTGTATATGTGATGGTATGTACACATGTTTGCATGTCTTTCTCTATATCTCTTTCTTTCCTTTCATAAGAGTGTTTTATCTCTTCTATTCTTTTTAACATTCTCCTATCTCGAACTTTCTATTTACCAACTTTAATAAGACCACAAACCAAGTAATGACCCAATATTGGAATCATGTTTGATGGTCTACAATCTCTATCCCTTTTCAAAAACTTTTCCTTCTTATATACAATAATTATAACAACGAAATCTTAGATGTATGTTGTGGTAGGAATGACTTTAGATGAATGTTGTGGTAGGAATGTTTTACATTCTTTCAATCATATAGGGTAAATGCATCAATGCATTCTCACCCTCTTTATTTCACTTATGATCACAAGCACCTCTCCAAAAGAACTTAAGCAAGAAGGGATGAAGCTCTAGTTAGGTGGTAACCGAATTAGAGCAAAATCTCAAATCTAGTTAAAGTCTTAAGAGAACACTAAAGTGATTTCAAAATGATTTCACAAGTTTTTCAAATGATATTTACTAGTTCCACTTTTTCCTCAAAACATTTCACATTTTCAAACAATTCTTCAAGAACCTTTTCAAAAGTTTGAAACTTCAAACTTTCAATATTTTCTACACCGCATATAGAATCAAAAAGATGTTTAAGTTAAAACGAAATGCATCAATGATAAACATAGTCCTTGGGTTTATTACCCCCGGTAAAGGCGCCAGGAACGGTCAATCCTCGTACCGACGGGCGAGTCCCTTTCTTTTCTCTTTCAAAACAAAAACCTCATTTTTCTGGAGCACTCCAAAACCAACCAATATTTTGGGATGCAAACATTAAGCTTTTTATGGTATACAAAAAAGTTATTTTGGTAAACTGTGTTGAAGGTCCTGATTTTGTTCCTGTCACCAAGTGGTGGCCTCACTTTCCCGATCAAATGGTTAATGCTACAAAGATGCCAACTCTGTCTATCCATCAGAAACCGAATGCAACATCAAACTAAATTAAAGAAGGTGTTAATACGAGTTCAGCAGATCTTTGAATCCTTATGTTGATTACAACTAGGTGAAGTACAATTTTTGCAATATATGTAGAAGATATTATAATTACAGGTAGTGATATAAAACATATTGATCTAACAAAGAAGATGTTGAAAAAGCATTTTGAAATTAAAGATTTAGGCACTCAACACTACTTCATATGCATGGAAGTAGCTCATTCAAACGAAGGGCAATTTCTTATGCCAAAGGAAGTATACGCTTGACCACTTGAAAGAAATTAGTATATTAGAGGCTAAGAGTATTGTTGTTAGCCTCGATGGCCAACGATCACTACAACTGCTCGTTGTAGTACTCACACACACAGCCGCAAGAAGCCCAGCTCCTCTTCATGTCAATAATAACTTCATTAGGGTTTGCTTACCTCATAAGAGGGTTTAAGTGCATGACGTGCTGGGTTGGGTTGCACACTCTAACCAGACCCGACCCAGAACAAAAGAAATTATTTAAGAAAAACATCTAAAACTGTTAACGACAATTAAAAGAAACTGAAATAAAACTGAAATAACTTGCGCCTAACAATTTCCCCTCCTTCAGCACCACCTTGCCCTCAAGGTGCAAAATCTGGAAAGCGATTAATAATGTTTTCAGCCTTTTCCCATGTCGCTACACCCTCCTCAGAATTGTTCCACTCTATTAACCACTCAACCGATTTCGAGCCCTCTTGATTGATTGTGCGTGTGCCAAGTCGACGGAAAGGAACAGCCTTGGTTTGATCTTCGTTGATGGGCCCTTCGATTATGTCTTCTTCAGTCGGTGGTTGGGGGCACAGCTTAAGCTTTGAGACATGAAAAACATGATGTATATTACTTCCAGCGGGCAATAGCAACTCGTAAGCAAGAGGACCAACGCGCCTGATGATGCGAAATGGGCCGCCAACATAGCGGGCGGGCGGGGGGGGGGGGCAAGTTTGTTGTACCCTCGTGGTTGACGATACCATGCTGCGTGGGTCGGCTTGCATAAGTACACCCATTCATCAACGTTGTACTGTTGGTCCCGGTGTCTGCGGTTGTATTGGATCACCATTCGGTTGCGCGCCGCTGCGAGGTGTGTTTTCAGATCTCCCATAATAGCGTCCCGACAGCGGAGAAGAGTGTCCACTGATTCTTCTCTCGCTATGTTAGGCTGGTATCGACGTATAGTGGGAGGGGGACGCCCATACACCGCCTCAAATGGTGTGACACCGGTCGATGAATGCCAACTGGTGTTGTATGAGAATTCAGCCCATGACAGATATTTTGCCCATAGGCGTGGACGTTGCCCTGCAAAACAGTGTAAGTAAGTCTCGAGGCACCTGTTTACAACCTCTGTCTGACCGTCGGTTTGTGGATGGTAAACTATGCTCAGTTGTAACTTCGTGCCCTGTAACTGAAAATATTCCCTCCAGAAGGCACTGATAAAGATGGGATCTCTATCGCTGGTTATCGACCTGGGCATGCCATGTAGCTTCCCAATGTGATCTTGGAAAGCACGAGCGACGGTCTTGGAGGAATATGGATGCGATAAGGGTATAAAGTGTGCATATTTCGACAGGCGGTCCACCACTACCAAGCTAATAGACTTTTCCCGGGATGATGGCAGACCTTCTATGAAGTCCAATGATATGTCTTCCCATGTAGTGGGTAGTGTAATAGGAATGGGATCATCAAGAACAGTCATGGTGATAGCAGTATAAAAACCAAAGGGCTCGCAATAGGAAAGTTCTTCTTAACTGAACACCACATGTTGACTTACAAACATCTGTCCCACTTTAAAATCATAACAAAAGTACCCTTTGTGTTGGCCACTGTAACCAAGAACCAACATCTCTTGCTACAGAATTCAAGCTTATGAGAATTATAAGAACGCAAATATGGATAATAAGCACACCAAAAGACCTTCACAAATTTATGATCAGGTTATCACTTGAAAAATAAGGCATAAAACACTTTGCATTTTGATCACATTAGATGCTAACCTATGCATTAGATATATGGCAGTCGCGCGACAGGCTCTTCATGCAAGCGGGTTTGGGTCCGGGCTTGGACCCGACCCGGCACACCCAAAAAGTCGAGTATTACACTTACTCTAAAATAATAGGTCAAATTGTTTCTAGAAAGAGAACATTTGTCTGGTACAAGAATATTTTGCTGATATTTCAATTTCTCAAAAGTTGTCTTGCAGGACCAGGACGTTAAAGTTGAGATCAGTAATAAGGCCAAAGTCCATGACTGGGTCGTTTCAGTAAATGATGCCGTTGTACGTCCACCTGAAGGCTGGTGTTATCGTCGTAGATTTGGTGATTTTGCTCCTTTAAAAGGTTTTAATGAAGATGGTAGTCAAGCTCAATGGTTTATTGATGGGAAAGCAGCATTTGAAGCATCAATAGAAGGTGCAAAATCAGAGGTATGTAAATTGTATGAGATTTGGTTTCGTCTTTCCAGATGTGAACTTATTTATTGCTGATTAGCCTGAAAGGTATGTGCAGATTTTCATAACTGGTTGGTGGCTGTGCCCAGAACTGTACTTACGCCACCCTTTTAGTGTTCATGACTCATCTCGACTTGTCAGAGGTTGGGAGCTTCGAACAGATTTTAGGAGCTTAGAACCAAAACTGGAGAAGCTCTACTCGCCAATGCTTTTGAAACTAGAAATATTTGAGGCTTGGCATCAATGCTTGGGCCTCCACGTTCAGCGTTTTATTTCTTGCAGCAATAAAAGTGATCTATTTTGTGAAAGTTGCATCATCAACAAGGCCCACAAGCTGCCATTCCAATTTCCAACCAGCTTCACATAAGACCACCAAACCACTTGAGATTTTTCATGGAGACGTCTAGGGTCCCTCTCCTATTGTGCTGTGAGAAGGATTTTATTATTATCTTTTGTTAGTTGATCACTTTACACGGTTTATTTGGCTATTGCCTCTCAGGTTTAAATCAAATGTTTTCAGTTGCTTTGTTGATTTCATGACTATAGTTGGCAATCAGTTAGGAAGAAAAGTTAAAATTCTCTGAATGGACAACGGATGAAAGTTTATTAGTGATTGTCTTGAATGATTTCTAGTAGGTCATGCATCTGATGCCACTTCTCGTGTCCGCAAACATTCCAATAAAACAGACTAGTGGAGTGAAAGCTTAGGTATGTCATTGAAATGGGCTTAAAAATTGCTCAACGTAGCAAAAATACCACATGATTTCTGGGCAACAGCTTATATGATCAATGGGAGACATGTTAATCACAGGTCACCATATGAAATAGTATTTCATGAGAAGCCATAGAATTATCATTTTCAGATTTTTTGGAGTCTCTTGTTATCCAGTTTTGATAGACTATAACTCAAACAAGCAGCAACCTAAGCTTATGCCTTGTATTTTCATAGGTTATGACATCAAACATGAGGGATATCTATGTTTTGATCCTAACATCAGAAGAACCTTCATCAGCTATCATGTGTTCTTCAATGAAAAAAAGTTGGGCTTCCATGAAATTACACTAGATAATGGAGGTGGTTTATTAAATAATTTCTCTCAACCTTTGGAGCCAACCATTAGAATAGACCCCACTGGTCCACCATCAATACCTGTTAGCTTAAAATCTCCACTAGACGATGCTCACCCTCATTAACCCACCTATACTCAAACCCAATGTATTCGAAGTGGACCTACTCCAAGGCACCCAACATCTAACTTACCACCACCATTGGCATGTTTTCTTGTTGAGGTGCCAATGGTGGTAGTGAGTTAGTTGTTGGGTGTCTTGGAGTGACACAACCACCACCCGCCCACATACACCATATGGTTACATGATCAATGATTGATCCCTTAAACCAAGAGTCTTCTTATCCACAAAACTTAATACAATTTCACCTCATGAACCATCATCTTATCAAGAAGTTTGACAAACCCGAGAATGATGTGATGCTATGGATAGAGAATTTTTGGCTATTGAGAGAAACCAAACATGTAAATTAGTATCGTGGGAACCCCACTTAATGTCATTGGAAAAGCAGTATATAAACTGAAATAAAATCTATATGGTACCATAGCAATACATAAGTCAAGGTGGGTGGCAAAAGGGTACTTGTAGGAGACCAGAATTTATTTTTTAGAAACATTTAGTCCTGTTATGAGGCATGTGATTTGGCAATGGAAACTACTACAACTTGATTTGGCAATGCATAATTATCTGAGGATGACTACATGGCCTAATAAGAAGGACATGACGACCCTATAGGCCAAAGACATGTATGCAAACAGGTCAGGCACTCTACGGACTAAAACATGCTCCGTGAGCTTATTACACTTGGTTTAGTCAGTTTCTACTTAGTAAACATTTTGAAATTTCACATTCAGATCAAAATATCTTCACATATATATATATATATATATATATATATATATATATATATATATATATATATATATATATATATATATATATATATATATATATATATATATATATATATATATATAATGAGATTATTATTACAAGTGAACCAAACTGGTCAAACCCCGAGAACGATGGATTCTTCTGATCTCCTTAGATTTTTCCATGTTGGCCTAGTTGCAAAAGAATAGGATTTCAATTCCAATCAAAGCACATATGCATGTTTGACTTATCTTTCGCTATTAAGAAAGTATGTTAATACATGCACAGTTACACTGAAGACCACTGGAGCAGTAAACCAGACCTTGAGATATTTGCAAGGTACTTTAAATCTTGGATTGAAGTTTTCATTGTCCTCAAAACTATTATTATTGCATAGCCTTTGCAGACATAAACTAGCCATAATGTGTAGAATATGGAAAGTCTACTAGGCTGCATAATATTTATAGGAAATAACACAGTTTCTTGATTGTTTAGAAAACAGAAAAATCATAATTCTTTCTAGTGTAGAAGAAGAATGCAAATCTCTTGCCGGGGGTGCTATGGAACTTATTTGGATCCAAAGTCTATTAAAGGAGTTGGGATTCGAAATGTATAAACCTCATATATTGTGGCGTGCTAACATTGACGTATTGTATCCAGCCTTGAGTATGCTTTTCCATGCTATAACCAAACATATATTGGTGCATTTTCATTTTGCTCGTGATCATGTCAATAAAAGACACATTAAGATCCAATTCATTAGAACTAACAAGCAAGTAGCCTATGGGATGGCAAAGGCATTAAATGGACCTATGTTTCAACCTTTCAAATCCAATTTGAAGCTTGTAGACACCATGCACAAATTGTTATTAAGCATATCAATGAGAATCTTGTAGATAAAGCAACAATTCAAAAAAGAAGGAGATCAAGGATAACATAATTGCATGTGATCGACAAGTTGAAAATTTTGTAACTTATGTATTTATAATTTTAAATGTATGACTATTTAGGCCTTATCTAATGAAAATCCTATAATCAATTTATATAATATCATATAAATGAAAATTCTCGAGCTCGCCAAATATATGGGTGTGCAAGTGATCATTTTTGCCAAGTTTATCTGCCAAATTTCCTTCCTCCATTTCTTTATGTACTTCCCTTATGTGTCGTTGAAGTTCTTCTACGATGCAATTGATAGGACAACAACCATGTTTCTTCCATCTATTGATAGGACAACAATCATGTTTCTTCCATCTATTGATAGGACAACAATCATGCTTTTTCATCTTTTGGGACCTTTTGTAATGGCATTAAACTTTTCAAGGCCAATTATTATCTAACAACCTTACACTTTAGCTAACCAGCTGCCTCAAACTACTTCTTTGTACCTTGTCATCATGCAATGCTAATAGTCATTTGGAGGTGAAGACTATGGAACTATGATTTGGGGAGACTCTTAAGAAAATATGGATGTTGACCTCACATTGCATACGGTCGGTCCAATCTCCACTAATCAATCATCAGTCCAGCCTACTATCAAATTAGTTTAGTCACCTTCTCAATTGTTACTCCATGTGAAACTATGCTCATCAGAATCTATTATCTTAAGCAAATCATAATGCCGAATGAAGTGGGAGAAAGAAAAACATGTCACCATGGTTAGTGTCTTGCCAAACTTTTCTAGCCTGCCTTTGATAGAATTAAAATCCCTAATGCACACTAGATTATTAATGAACTTGTGAAATATTCGTTGCTAAGGCCAGAAAAAGGTCATTTCTTATTCTAAAATCAGGTGCTAAGTAGACTTTGAGCACACAAAGTTCTTTACCTGTATTTGATTCCTTAAATATGTCAGCCATCTAGTTGAAAGTTTTTCCTTACTTAGAGCTGTTAGAGGGTCTTTAGCACGTAAAGTAAAAATAAAAAAAAAAAAGACCATGGCAATTAAAATACAAGAAGACAAAACCTTAAAAAGTTACTTTGTGTTCATACAATTTTCTTTAACCAAGAACTAAAATATATAGTGCACTATTGCATGTGAAAAATAACAAAAAATGTCCACTATTTAAGACCCTAATCATTTATCTCCACTACTTATCTTTTGCTCTCCACGTAACAACACATTCTTTTAGTCATGATGTTATTACACTTGGCAACATATTCACCTCCATAACTAATTACCACTACTCTAAAAACCAAAGAACCAAAGTACTCTTCATACAAGCTATTAATCTTTATTAGAATGACATTAACTATACATATCATCATGTAGAAAACAGAACATCATCATGAAAAACCAAAAGACATTCTTGAAACTCTCTTATGGACCTTAATGATATGGACCTTAATGACCATCATCTTCTTAACTGTCCCACACACAAACCATATTCACACATCAATTCACATTTTCTTTTCTTTGATATGTGAACTCAAATGCACCCAACAACTCTCTAAAGGCAACAAGTTTTGATAGGAAAAAGACTTTAGTAAATCCATTGGCAATTTGGTCATTGATACTACAATATTTGACTAAGATGAGTCAATTTGCAACTACTTCATGAATAAAGGTGTTTCAGTTCAATGTGTTTCGTCCTTCCATGAAATGTTGGATTTGTTGCCATAGACATAGTTGTTTTGTTAGAGCAGAAAATTTAAGTTGATTAAGTCTACTGAATCTACATATCTCCAAGAATGTGCATCATCCAAGTGGCTTGGCAAGTTTCATAGTTATAGGCACATATTTTGCTCAAAGGATGATAGTGCTATAGAGCTCTGTTTTGTTTCTTTTTTTTTTTTTTAATTCCAAGACATTGCACTATATCCAAAAGTAAACACATAACCACTTGTACTTTTCCTATCCTCCATTGAACCCACCCAATCATTATTAGAGAAATCATACACTTTAAAATTAGTGACTGCTTTAAACAAAATGTCAATTCAAAGTTCCTCAAATATAGTACAATATTCATCTCGCAGCTCCAAGATGATGAATAGTTGTATTATGCATAAATCTAGAAACCAATCTAACTACAAACACAATGTTAGGGCGTACATGAGCCAAATACATTAATATACTAAAAATGTTTTAGAAATATGACTCATTTGCTTTGGTAGTTCCATCATCAATTTTAATTTTCTTTTCTGCATTTATAGGAATAAAACTGCTTTTGCACCTATTTAGATTAAATTTCTTCAACAAATGTACAACATATTTTTCTTGAGAAATAAATATTTGGTCAATAGTTTGTCTCACATAAAGACCTAAAAAAGTAATACAATAGACCCAAATCTGATATCTCAAACTCATTCATCATTTACTACACTGGCATAAACAACATCATCAACATATATACATACAAACAAACACTCATTATTTTCTATTTGTGTATATAATGTGAGCTCATTTTCACTTCAAAGAAAGTCATTTTGATGGAAATATGAGTCTAATTGGCTATATCAAGCCCAAGGCACTTGTTTCAAGTCATATAGGGGCTTCTTCAACATGTATACTTTCTCTTTTTTTGACCAAAAACAACTAAACCTTTGTGTTGATCATAATAAACAACTTCATCCAAGTATTCATTTAAAAAAGTGGATTTAGTATCAATTGAAAAACTTTCCATCCCTTTTGAGCAGACACTATAAAAACTAGTCGAATAGTTTCAAATCTGGTCATAGAAGAATATGTTTCAAAAAAATAACTCTATATTTTTTAAGATATCCTTTAGCTACCAACCTGGATTTATATTTCTTTACATTCTACGGTCATCATATTTTACTTTATGAACTCGTTTTAAATCAATGAGAGCTTTTTAGCTGGTGAATCTGTTAGTTTCCACATATCATTTTTCTCAATTACATGCAATTCTTCTTCCATAGTTTTTTCCATTCATCATTTTCACAAGTTTCTTCATAACTCAACAGTTCAACCACCAAAAGTGCAAACAGACACATTTATTTATAGATATCTTCTAGAAAATGTACCTTTCTTGCTGTTTTCTCATCGCGTGATTTTTCACCATTATTGTTTGGAAATCAATAGAGCTAGATGAGGAATATTTCTCTTTACCTTGACCAAATGCATTTTCATCTGACACCACCTAACATCATTTTTGCTTCATTCCCATTTACTACTTTCTTTAAAAATTACATCATGGTGGATTAATAACTTCCTTGAAACAGTATTATATGAGCGATAATCTTTAGATTCATTATTATAGCCAACAAAAAATGTTTTTTGCTTTGTTTATTTAGCTTAGAGTGTTCACTTGCATCAATCAATGCATGGGCAATGCAACAAAAATTTTTAAGTTACTTACATTGGGCTTTCTTATATTTCATGCCTTATATGGGGGTTTGTTTTGAGTCGCTATTGTTGGTGAAATATTCAACAAATAAATTGACTATAGCTTATGTTAAAAAATTCAAAGGAAGATGTTTTGCATGTAGCATGCTATCTACCATTTCCTTAATTGTCCAATTCTTCATTTTGGACACACCATTTTGTTGAGAAGCTTTCTAACCATTAACTGATTGCAAATCACATTTTGCTCATAAAAAGAGATTAAAATCGTCTGACAAAAAATTTCCCTCTCTATCGGTGTGTAAAATTTTTATAGTGCGATCACTTTGTTTTTCAAGAAAAGCTTTGAACTCCTTAAATCTTTCAAGAGTCACAAAATTGTGGGGAAGAAAATAAACTCAACTAATATGAAAAGTAATATCTATTCTTATTCATTGATGGTGTCATCATTGGCCCACACAAATCAGCATGTACTAATTCCAACAATAGAAGCTTTGACAACTGATATTGTTTTCCATATACACAACCTTCATAAACTATACTAGGTGGCACAATCAAAGGCAAATTTAAAACCATTTTTTTCTGACTAAGTAATTTCAAACAATTAACGGAAAAATGTCTATACCTCACATATGCCAGAGAGTAGACATCTCATCATCCTTAGCGATTGAAGCATAATGATCAAAACAAGAAGGTTCAAGAAGAAACATACGATTTTGTATCATATTAACTTTAGCAATCATTTTTCTAGCCTTATTTCACATAGAACATTTTTGAAAATAACTGAGCAACCATTTCATATAAATTGTCCTACATTTAGTAAATTTTATGGTAAGCAGGGTACATAATACACATCTTTAATGAATATTCTTTCATCATATTCAAATGATACTTTGGCAGTGTCTTTTCCATAGTCTGAATTGGATGACTTTTATCAAGCTAAACATTTAATTTCACTCACTCATCAATGTTTTCAAATAAACTTTTCTTACCAGTCATGTGGTTACTACAACCACTATCCAAAAGCTACATATTTTGGCTACCAATGTTTAAATTTTTATTAGCGAGGAAAAGATTTCTTTTTTCTTCTACAAAATTTGCTTGTTGCTTGGCCTTTTTCAAAGAAGTTTGCTGCCAAGCGACCAATTTTTTTTATTTTTTCTTGCCATTATTGTGCCTTTGATAATTGTTTCTCTCACCACTATTGTACCTTTCATAGTTGAACTTATTGTTGTGGCTTGTTCCTCAACCACGATAGCTACTTCAATAGCCTCCATGTCCAAGACCTGTTTTCATATTTTTATTCACTGCAATTAGCTTCTTTATTATCAACATTTGATGAAAAAACATGTTGAGTCAGGCTTTCCGTAGTCCTGTTTAATTGTTGTTCATGTGCCAACAAAGAGCCCATCCATCATTGTTTGTGTTTTGATGTCGCTGCACAATTGGGATACTTCATGCAGACCTGGTGAAAAACATCTGGGGCCAACTTTGAATCAATGCTCACTCTGATCCAAGGCCCGTGGAATCAGCTTTAAGATCCCTTTCGGTTGCTTTTGCCCCACAAGCCTTCCTGGGAAGGCCTTCCCTTGAAGAAGCCTTCTCCTTCACCTAGCTGCTGTGCAATTTTCTTTCCTTCATTTGCCTATTGGGCCAACTCTACTTTGCACTTTTGTGAATGTCAAATAAAAACATGTCGGCCCATTTTTTTTAATTTGCAGGTCGATGGGGTCATTGGTGCAACTTAAATAAATAATATTGTCGCCCCACTTTTGTATATTTTAAAAACCTTATTACATGAAGAACTGAATCAAAGCAGAATCTACGGAGCTCTGGTTTTTATTGTTGCAATCACAGACGGATTGCGCACCAAAACTTAAATTCAGAAACTCAGCCTACATCAAATGAAGGTTCAACTGAATATATCTGAATCCACATATCATGAGAAACAACTGAATATGGGGAAAAAAATTTAAAAAAAAAAAACTTGTGGTAAATTAAATGAAAATCCATTTAATACCAATCTGTGAAATCATTGCAATACCTATAAAAAAAAAGTATAGAAATAGAAAAATGAAATCTGTGTTCAACAAAAACTGACCAACTATTCAGACCAATTGTTCTAGGTGACCAAATAACATTCTCGAAGTGCATTTCTGAGCTGCCATTCTTCAATCATTTTGCAATTTTCAGATGCATCCTGCTTGATATAGGGCGAGACTGGCAGTTGATGGGATTCCCAGTCTGGTTCAAAAGAAAAATCTTTTTGACCGTTGGATGGGAGGTTCTTTTTCCGAAAAGGACAAGCGTCACCATAATTAAATTCGAGGCCCGTGATCGACGCCTTTCCTTGTGGATCATAATAAATCAACTTTTTTGCACATGACTACAACCACATTCGAACACTCAAGGGTATCTTGGTCATTTTGAAAATGGCATTTCCTAGTTCCTTAAAACCTTTTTTTCCTGTTTTTGTTTTACACAAAGAACAAGGCCGGGGAGGTGTCCCCTTTCCAATATTGAGGGTTATTTTGGTCATTTCAAGCACAAACATGCAATTCAGGTTTAATGCAGCCCCGAATGTAGAAGCGGTATTAAGAGAAGGAGAACGTCCTTTCTAGTTTATGGACACAACTACATGACTTAATAATCATCAATCCAATCATTTTCAGTTTGTTAACTTCAGTCTACAAATAGAATATACAATGGAAAGTAATTTAGGATGGAGTTAGAAATTTTTGATGAGGATCGAATTAAAGTTTCTAAATTTTATCACTGACCGAAATATCATTTTTCAAAAATTTTTATATAAAACAAGTAAATTTTTTTAAAATTTACATGTATATTTAAAAAAAAATTGAGATAAAGCCAAGCTCATGCAAAGCCCCCTGGTTCCACCCCTAGAAAGGATATATGATGACGTACGTCTAAACGTAGAATTGTGGTTGGAATCAACATTGCATTTGCACCGTTAGTTTCATAAACCCAAAAAAAAAAGGCATGTACCTGCAGTTACATGAATAATTCATGGCCTTTTCTACTATTCCCCAAGTTAAAGGTCTAGCTTGTCTAGACATGGTGGTACAATTTGTTCCAAATTTGCAAACAAACATAGCAAAGTTAAAAGAGAAACTAAATGCAAAAATGTGGCCTTATTATAAAGAACTTGTTTGAGACTTTGATGATTTGAAAGGCAGCAAGTGTGAACGAGTGGCGGCGCTAAGATATTTTTGTATCAAGGCATTTGAGTTGGTGATTTTTCAATTATGATAAATGTCAAACTTGAGACATTATGAGGAGAGTTTTGATGGGTTGGTGTGAGCGGATGTCCACAGCAAGTCAGCTCTATTGTTGGAATGAGCTTGCCATTCAATCAAAGTCCATACTGAGCTTTGGTAAGGTCGTAAATGGGCGGCAGGATCTGGTTGACTCGTATTTGCCATTTTTAGTACTTATACGCCAAACTGCGTAAAAGTATTCCAATCAGATGAAGACCCTTTTGATTCTCACGGCCAGACTCTTTCTGTTCCTCAGCTTCAAAGGAAGCCCGAGAAAGAAAACCGCCGGTGAGCTCCAGCCACTCGCGTGGACAATACCATGAAAAGATTCAGGCAGCAGAATCATGGTTACAGCTATAAAAAACCGTGCACAATAGCAGATCGAGTTTCAATCGTTTCAATACTGAAATATATTTGATTTCACCAACTGGGGACATTTTGAATCGATTCCTACGCTCCAACTGGGTAAATAGGTCCGAGAACATGCGTCAACTTACCCTCAAGGAGCGTATCACAACTGGGCGGTGTATCACAAATGGGCGGCATGGCAATTCAGGATCAAAAGGTTTGAATCCCATAGTGATTGTCATGTCTTGGTGTATTACTATTTTATATTTTAGACTGCAAACGGTAGCTTGCAAACACAATACCCAAGTTCAAAGATACACCGTGGGCTCCCCTCAAGTTCAACAACAAGACAGAACTTTAGATGCATAAGCAACAATCAAGAATCAAGAGGTTCGAGGTTTAAATCCGGTGGTCACTATCTAGCTTCGACGTATTACTCTTTTAAACTGCAAACAATAACCAACACAATACTCGAGTTTGTTCCGTAAGTTCCTTCAAATTTCTACGATGGAACTTTAAAAGCATATAAGTATGACTTCAAGAGCTTTATTCTAAAGGTTGTTTTCTTAAATAAACACTAAAAAAGAAAAAAATGAAACCTGTATGTCCAAATTAAGCGCATTGCGTTTTCCATTTCTACCACACGGAAACACACTGATCAGTTAGAAATTAAAAGATTTGAAGTTTTAACTCAAATGGTGAGAGTGTAACTGCATCTGTCCGTCAAAAAGTTGGGCAGGACAATTAGAGCCCATTTTATTGGTTGCCATACACTTTATCAGCAAAAGCAAGACCGGCAGAGGCAACAAGTCATTCCACCGTAGCGCGCCAGCTGGCTACACAAGAAGTTTTAAATAAATTTCTTGTTTACATATGTAGGAAGAGAGCAACGAGAAATTGCAGAAAGAGAAGAGTACTGGAAGAAAGAGAAGCTGCAGAAGGGTGCATAGAGAGGTGAGGGAGAGAAGCAGTAAGAAGGGAAAAAAAAAAAAGGAAAAAAAAGGAAGAAGAAAAAGCAGGGGATGAGTTCGGAGGCCCTAGATTCTTATGGCCCTTACGTTGCACAAGTGATGGTTCAAATCGTGTACGCTCTGATGAACATCATCATCAAGGTGGCCCTCGACGACGGGCTCAACCACTACGTGTTCGTCACCTACAGGCAGCTCGTCGCCACTCTCGCCATCTCTCCCGTTGCTTATTTTGTAGAGAGGTACGTACTGCTGATCAGGAAACCATGTATTTTCAGTACTGTTGAAGACAGAGATCAAGACTTTGATGCGATCACAAAATTAAATGGTCGGCTTCCTTGTGTTCCTCTTGCAGGAAAGACAGGCCCCCGTTGACATTCAAAGCCACCATCCACATCTTCCTTCTGGGACTCGTCGGGTATGTTGGTCTTCCTTCCTTCCTTCGACACATATATGCAAATTAACCTTCAAAAACATAATTAATTCCTTTACTTTCTGCTAGCCTCGGTTCTGGAAGTCATTATTAGCAACACTTTAACTTCTAAGATCGAACAATCTGGAATAGGAATAGGCAGGACAAATTTTGGACTCAAAAAGACGTTGTTGACCATAATGAAATGGAAACGGAAGTTCAGCAAGATTCAAGGCGGTTCCTTGTTCTGTTTCTTTTGGCAAACAGGAGGAAAAGATCTAAAACACGGATTCTATGTAAGTTGTAACAGAGTGATCACATGCAAGCCACGAATGTATTTTCTCCATTTTGAATGTCCGCCCCTAGAGCAATCTGACACCAGCGAGCCATAGCTAGTTAATGATCGCGCGCGATTGCTGCACTACTTGCAGCAAGAGTGGATGTGATTGTGCCGTTCATGCAGTGGACTCGTCGACCGACATTAATTAATTTAATTTGCTGCACTTCCCTACGCAGAATAACAATCAATCAAAATCTTTACTTCGCCGGCCTGAATTATACGTCGTCGACTTTCGCATCGGCGACTACCAACATGATCCCCGTCGCCACTTTCATTTTGGCTTTCTTTCTCAGGTAGATACAACCCGCAATTTCTACTGTCTTTAAGTTCAGTTCTGTTACTTTACTACATTTTCTTTTTCTCTTCCTTTGTTTCTGATCTAGAATGGAGGACGTAAACATAAAGAAGATCAGAGGTCTGGCGAAGGTGGTGGGGACAGCAATCTGTGTAGGTGGAGCCTTGATTATGACACTCTACAATGGAACGCAGCTTCTGCGGTCGAGCTTTTGGCTTCAACAATGGCAGCTTCTTGGTAGCACGTGGGCTCTAGGTGCAATACTCCTTTTTGCCAGTGCCTTCGCTTGGTCGGTTTGGCTCACCTATCAGGTCATAAGGCTGATTCTCAAAAACGGTTATTCACAGAATTCTTTCGTTTTTCTCATCTTAAAAACTAAAACATGCATGCCTTGTCTGTAAATGGCGTGGCAACAGTTCAAAATCACAATTTTTTCTGCACTTCGTCCTATTTTTACAGGAATCTTGTCGTTGAACTTTCTTTGTCTTTTTTCCTTCAAATGTACCAAAAATATTACAGGCATGGGTGATTCCCTGTTATCCGGCTCAGCTATCACTGACTGCGATCATGTGCTTCGTGGCCACCTTCCAGTCTGCAGCGGTAGCTCTTATTCTAAACCACGACGCCTCCGAATGGAAGATCGGGTGGAATATTCAGCTCCTCTCTTATGTATATACGGTAATATTTACCTTTTTTTTTTAAACTGTTCAAACTTAAAACAGCATGCATAGCTGATTGAGTTAAAAGGGCATGGGAAAAAACATGTCTTTAGTTGGATCTTCAAAGGATACACCACTGTCTTTCATTGACATTGATCGAGGAAAGAGAGGCAAGGCCTTCAGGACTCTCTTCTAAGCTGTGAGTTGTTAATCTCTTACGCAAAAAACACCTTTAGCAAAAAACACCTTTAGCAAAGTTAATGCCATAATATGTGCAGGCTGAACATGGAAGTGGATACAAAATGACCAAAATGCCATGATATAAGAAAAGAAAAGAACTTAATAAAGGGCCAGATGAAAGGAAAAAAGAGTTAATTTCTTGGAAGATAGAAATACATTTTGGGCGGGGAGGGATGTGACATGATGCATGTATGCATACATTTAAGAAGATATATTTTTTTTTTTTAATGTTCCCACCATATGTTACTTAGCTGCCAGGTCTAAGTGCGTTCGACCCTTAACACAGTTGATGCTCTAAATTAATGAAGTGGGTTACTCAGGCTAGGCCGAATATTCAAGTATTCTCTCCTTCACACCAACGAGGTTGAGTAATACGCCTCACTTAAGGTAACGTTTGATGGATTGGCAACTTGGAAGTGGAAAAATATTTGTGAAAATAAGTGTTTTGGAATAAAGTAATTGAAAAAATCTTTTCGATTCTCATTTGAATGTATGAGTGATTAATGAGAAATAGATTTTCAGAAATTTATTTCTTAGTTTGATGAAAAAGAAATACATTCCTAAGTGAAGAAGGCGAGCAAGAGAGAAAGAAGGGAGTGAGGGAGGAAGAAGGGAGCAAGGGAGGAAAAAGGGAGCGAGGAAGAAGGCGAGCTGGGGAGGAAGAAGGGAGCGAGGAAGAAGGCGTGCTGGGGAGGAAGAAGGGAGCGAGAGGGAGCGAGGGAGAAAGAACTAAGAAGGAAGGCGCATGAAGAAGGCGAGTGAGGGAGGAATCTGGCAAGGGAGGGAGAAAGAACTAAGAAGGGAGGCGCATGAAGAAGGCGAGTGAGGGAGGAAGCAGGCAAGTGAGGGAGGCAGCAGAGGTGATGGTAAAAAAAAAAAGCCGAAAAATTTGTCCAGCTCTCAAATGAAAAAAAAATTTCGAAAATATATTTCTATTTCCAATCCCAATGGTCAAAAAAAAATTTCCATGTTTGATAAACTGAAAATTTTTTAAAAATTTGAAATAAATTTCATGTGGTCCAGTGAATTTCCAACCCATCAAACGTTACTTAAATGGCTTTGTTGGCAGTGAAAAAGAGAAACCCATCTGGTACTGCCCTCAGTAGTGGGTGTCCCATTGTTTCTCCTTGAAAAGGATCCAGTGAATACATGTTTGGCCTTATTAGATATCATTCAGTGCTTGAATCCTTTCTAGTAGTTTTTTTCTTGTATGCATGTTGTGTATTGGGGAGGCATTGCGGGGTTGTAAGGAAAAGTGTCCAAAAATCGAGGCATGCTAAAACTAGTGTCCTATAAACCTGCACCAATTTTAAGCAGGTTAATGGAGCCGTATGTTACAGTTCCATTAGCTAAAGAACCTTCATTATATTTAGCCAGAGCCATACCATGCCTAGTGAAAAAGTTCCAATTAATAGGTTGGTTTTGAGTTTGGGTTGCCTCCCTAAGGATCTATAGTATTATTACGGAAATATGTTTGACATTTAGTGTCAGAATCCAAACAAAATTAATGTCTCCCTTATAAAAATATTGTACAATATTCGATGTGCCCTGCAATAATTGAGGGTTTATTTTAATTGGGATTCGGCTCCCTAAGTAACACTATATATATATATATATATAGTGTGTGTGGAATGGGCCTTATTGTATTCTTAAATTTAATTTTTGTAGGGGGTCCAATCGTATTTTTTTTAATTTCTCGGGGGGCAAATGCAAATTTTTTAAAAATTTAAGTACTAAATTTTGTTTTTCGAAAAGTTGTGGGTGGCCGTGCCCACTGTAGCCCCCTTGCTCTTCCATGCCCTAAATTATAGACTATTCTTACGGAAATATTTCAAAAACAATTTCTATCAATAGGGCTGTGGATTGAAGCAAAATATGTTGGAAAAAATGATGAAAATGTCCTTGGCGGAGGAGAAAGGGAGAGGGGAATGGACAAAATCAGAAGAGTGAAAAGTTTGCCTAGAAGGACAAATCCCCTTACACAAATTTTTTTTTAAATGCCTATTATGCATTAAAGTTAACACAAAGGATAATGTACCAACAAAGCACTAGAGATATGAATGTGAATATGATGAATATTTTTGCATTCTAAAATACAACTTTTAATGCATTTAATGCAGTTTCGAACAAGTTTCAAACAGGTAACCCTATAGAATTTGTATATTGGGTGAACCATTTAATACTTGGTACGGAGACATAAAAGGTTTCCAGCTAGTAATGTCCCTCCTTACTAAAAGAATATTAGAATATTTGCCACTTGCTATTCCACATGTGAGGGGCATCTGTTTTTGTTTTTTCAAAAGCTAAGAATTAATTATTTGTCCTTTTTTTTTAACATATGCTTAGTTTTACCTTCCCAATTTTTTCGTTATGGGGATGTGTTGTTACTTTTTATTTTGTGGGGTATTTTTATAAATGGGTATCGAAGCATTCAGTTGGATGCTCTGGCCTCGAGCAGTCAATCTCTTCCTCCGTATTCCCGGTGTCTCCTAAGTTCTTGACTAAGGCAGTTACTCAAGTTTGCCTTTGGTAAGCCAATTTCTTCACATAGTTTCTCTTAATTAGCCCAAAAAGGGAAAAAATAAAGTTGTACAGGGTAATACCTTAACTCGATTTTCAGTACTTTGATGTGATGTGCGAAAGAAGTTAGCGTGTGATTCAAGTTCTCTTGTCCATATGTCACATATCGCAAGTACCGTTCCCAAGTTAACTTGTGGTTCATGTTATTTTGTCAATAAATGTTTGAGTCATGAATGTCCCATGTATATCTTAAGCGATAAGGTTTATTGGGACTGTTACTATTTTAAAATTCATGAAACACTTGAGTGTTTCATAGATTCATAAAATAATAACAATATATTATTGTTACCAAATGTCCCCATAAAACCATATTTTAAGAATCCTCAGGGATGGAGCGGCCTTGCCCCCATTAAAGTTACATATGAATTTAAAAAATTTTCACTTGTCATTTATAAAAAAAAATTGAAAAATGGTATTTTGGTTATTGTCAAAATTTTGGCATTGTAATTGGTCCTCCTCATGAAAAATCATTGACTCTGCCCTACAACTATGGTACTTGAACTCAAGTGGGGAGTCCAAGTGGGGTACCATATAATTATTTTTGAAGATAGGACCGAAACTAGCTACCTAGGTACGGACTCCAAAGTCCACGCTACTAGTTGTTGACCACTGGTATTAACTTCACACCACTGGTGGTTGCCACTACAGCTTTGGCTGGGGGTGCTTTTGCTTTTGAATTCTTAGCCTTTTAGGAACTCTCTATAAGTTCTCATTCCCTTTTCTAGTCGCAAGGGGTATAACATATTTAGTCGAGCTAACTAGCACTTAAATAGTATGTTTTTGGTTCGAACCCATAGGTATTATTCATGTGGATTACAAATAGTGGCACCACACCACCCAGGTTTCGCCCTCTATTTTCTTTTTTGTCTTGTTGCTTTTGTTTTTACTTGGAGAAGAAGACCCATTCGATATTCCTTTCGCTTAGGAATGAGACAAAACATGGGAATGGTTTCAGTTTGGATTTGTTAATCTTCTAATTCTTCAGGTAAAACACATGAAGAATATTAACCTTCTGCCCGTGCTTTCAAAAAATTGAATTTCAAGGTCAACAAGACAAGTTGGAGTTAGGAAGAGCTTTAGCTAATTACTAAGTTATTAAGAGTTCACTATTTGGAATGCATCTCTTGAATGAGATGTTAAAAGACCATTGTCAAGAACAATGTGTGATAAATTTGCTTTAAAATTGTGATAGATTCATGGAACACTTGTTCATATGACACTTATAAGGTTGACTGTTGTTTAATATTGTTAACTTTTCAGGGTTTGACATGCTCCGCATTTGCGTTCTTCATCCAGAGTTGGTGCATAAAGAGGAAGGGTCCTGTCTTCTCCTCCGCCTTCAACCCTTTGGCTACTGTCATTGTCGCCATCTTGCAGACAGTCTGCCTCCATGAGTCTCTTCATCTGGGAAGGTATGCATTTTTTTTTCAATTTACATCTCTGGCAAAGTGTCATTTTTTTAGTAAGCGAGATTAACAGCCTCCTAAATATTTCAACAATTTAGGATGGTTATATTTCCAGTGTTTTCCGGTTTTTTTTCTTTCTCTCTCTCTTTTTTGAAAAGGAAAACCGCTTAATAAATTAATTAGCCTGCATTCCCTCGCTTTTTCTGTTTTCTTGATAGAATGGAAATTTCATCAATAGAATGTAGTTTTTATATCAAGAGGTCAACATTACAAGCACATAAAAATAAATATGTGCACTCAAGACAATTTACGCATGATTAACTTGTAATAAATTTACGTTTTGGTATTTATTAACCTAGGGTTCATGGAATATGAGCATTAGGTAAATATGAAAATTGTAGAAACTATTTTGAATAGTTTTTCGACTTTGGTGGTCAACAAGCTACTACACAACTTTCCAGCAAAGGGTATAATGACTGCATGCCAACTTTCAAAAAGCCACTTTATACATGGCATTTTACAAACTCCAGACTACTTGATTGACTCATGATCGGTTCATATATATATAATCTTATATTTACTTAATTCACATATTTCATAATGGTATGTTTGTTTACTCTCTTCATCAACGATCAACCAAAACGTCAGTAAAATCATTACCAACACGTGGCTACGTTTCACCGACATGTTTCGGCCTTTTTTTTTTTTTTTTTAAATGTGAGCTGAGATCAACCAATGAGCACAGATTTGTGAATCGAAGGTCCGAGCCGGCCACCTCCATCCTCCACTTGGACCTGGAAATCCACTCAGCGAGCACTGCTGCTTGCTACTGAAATCCATATTATTGTTTGTTTAAACAGTGAATTTATGGTACAATGACTTGAGATCGTTTAGATTTGACAGAGACATTACATAAATGTTTGTAAGAAGGTCTGACCACCATTTAGAGTGGAGGTCCTGAAGACATCTGTCGTTAAATTAAAGTCTGCATGAATGGTCGATCAACGGATATTGCCTTTACATGCACGCGACATTTGGGTAGCCATTGGTTGAGGGAAATTTTCAGTTGGAGGTCCATTTTTAATTCATAATGCTGAAATAAGTCTAACCATTTTTGAATTTTTTGATTGGGCCACACTTTTGCCGAGTATATGTTTAATCTTGCCCCTTAACTGAAGTTAAATTTAAACTCAATCAGGTTGAGGTAATTGCAGGAACGGTTTCTTTTTCTTCGTATAAGGGACCATTTTCTAACGTAATATGGAAGCAGCGAGATTTATTCAAGGAAGCTAATTCAAGAAATGTATAAATTTCACGTCCTACAAAATTACACATTCTAGCCTCAAGTCCCTTCAATTTTAGCAGCTCCCAGGAAAAGAGTTTTAGCTGCATTAAGAAACTTGTCTGGGTTGGGCCCAAATGGTGAATGACAATTTTTTAAAACGAGTGTGTGTGATATATATATATATATATATATATATATATAGGTAGCTACCATATCCTTATCCGCTAGATTGGATGGAAATCATTTAAGGAATTATTTTAAGGAGATCAAGCAGTAGAGATTAAGTTGAAAAAAGGTAGAAATCAAACTGCAGTTGAGGAGATCGAAATACCCCTCAAAGAATGAAAGAAATGAGTTTTCTTAGTGAATACCATTGTCTCATTTGAAAGATATGTCTACCTCTTGAAAATACCATTTGGTTTCTATTTTTTCAACTAATCTCTACCATCCAATCTCTTTACAATTGACCGTCCAGATGATTTCCATTCATTTTGACATATGAGTGTGCGTGTGTCTATATATATATATATAATTTGGGTCCTGCTAGATTTTGGCTGGAGGATATAAAAAAATATGACACATTCACCAAGAGAAAGAGGAGAGACAAAAACAAGAAGTGAGAGACAGCCGCCCAATCATGGTTCATAAAGAGGAGAATCCACCGCTTGTTAGTAGGACTGCACACAAGCCGAGTCGAGCTCAAGCTTGTCCAGCTCGAACTCGACTCTACTCAAAAAACTTGAGCTTGACTTGAACTCAAGTCGAACTTCTTATAGCAAGCTCGAGCTCGACTCGACTACACAAAATCGAGCTTGAACTTGACTTGTTTAATCCATTTAACTCGTTTAGCATTAACTTGTGTAAGAAATAACTCGTTTAACTCATGTAAGGGTTAACTCATGTAAGCGTTAACTCATGTAACTTGTGAAAATTGTTTTTACCCTAAAAGTTAAAACTGGTGTTTCTGTGAACTGATTTTGATAATATTACATAGAGTATCGATGCAAGTAGAGTAGAGTATAAACGAGTCGAGTTCGAGTTTCCGACTCGTCTATGATTTTGAGTATATTTGTAAGCTCAAACTTGGCTCGTTCATAAATGAGTCGAGCACGAGCTGAGTTTTTTGGAGCGTGTTCGAGTCGATACTGAGTTGGCTTGGCTGGTTGTGCAACTCGACTTGTTACATGTATACATTGACAAGTGATTGAATGTATGGTTTTGACAGTGTGGTGGGAGGGGTTTTGGTGATCATGGGCCTCTACTTTGTGCTGTGGGGCAAGGCAGAGGACAAGAAAGATCAGCTGATTGGCTCGAGGAGATCGAGTGGCCTGGAGCAGGTAGAAGACGTGGTTGTCACAGTCAGGGAGCCCTTGATCAATGAGCACCACTCCTGAGCTGCCCCTCTTCTTCAAAACACAATTAAGAGAGAAGAACAAACCAAACGGCGATATTATTATTGTTGTTGTTGTTGTTACTATTATTATTATCTTTACCTCTGTGAAGAGCAGGCAATAGGGGCCACCTTGCAACACTCATCACATCTCATCGGTTTCTTGTCAAGTCTGCATTTTCTTGTGCCACAGCCATCTCACTGATCAGAAACTCTACTAAATCTCTTGCCATAATATGAAATACTTGTATTCTTTAAGTTGTTACTTCATATCTGTATAATTTTGAAATTTTGTTAACAAAATAAGTTCAATGAAAGTAGCTTTTCTTGGTGGTGAACGATTGAAACTCTTGCCCTTCGTTATCAGGGTTGCAGTCCATACAGATAAACAAACACTCATTATTTTCCATCTTTATATATAATTTGAGCTCATTTTCACTTCGACAATGGCTATTTTGATGGAAATACGAGTCTAATTGGCTACATCAAGCCTGAGGTCCTTGTTTCAAGCCATAGGTGAAAACCATCTTGGAATTGAAATCCTCTACCGTGAAGAATCCATCATTCTACGCCAAAGGAATTACTTAGAAAATTTTGCTCAAGTAGGCCAACATGGAAAAATCTAACACAACCAGTACCCCTATGAGCTCAGAAACCAAAACACAAAAGGAAGAGAAGAAAATGAAAGATGACATTTTAAATTAAGCACATATGCATGTTTGACATATCTTTCGCTACTAAGAAAGTATGTTAAATACATGCAGTCACACCTGGAGTAGTAAACCAGACCTTGAGATATTTGGAGGGTACTTTAGATCTTGGATTGAAGTTTTCATTGTCTTCAGATCTATTATTATTGCAGTGCCTTTGCAGACACAAAGTAGTCATAATATATAGATTATAGAAAGTCTACTAAGCTGCATAATATTTATGGAAAATAACACAGTTTCTTGATTGTTTAGAAAAGAGAAAACCATAATTATTTCTAGTATAGAAGAAGAATATAAATCTCTTGCAGGGGGTGCTACGGAACTTATTTGGATCCAAAGTCTATTGAAGGAGTTGGGATGTGAAAAGTATAAACCTCATATATCGTGGCATCGCTAACATTGTCCTATTGTATCCAGCCTTGAGTCCGCTTTCCCATGTTATAACCAAGCATATAAAGGTGATTTTTTTTTTGTTGTGATCATCTCAATAAAAGACACATTAAGATCCAATTCATTAGAACTAACTAGCAAGTAGCAAATGGGATAACAAAGGCATTAAATGAACCTATGTTTCAGCCTTTCAAACCCAATCTGAAGCTTGTAGACACCATGCACAAATTGTGGAGAAATGTTAAAGAAATTGTTATTAAGCATATCAATGAGAATCTTGTACATAAAGCAAGAATTCAAAATAGAAGGAAATGAGGGATAACATAATTGCATGTGATCGAGAAGATGAAAATTATGTAACTCATGTATTTATAATTTTAAATTTATAACTATTTAGGCCTTATCTAATGAAAATCCTACAATCAATTTATATAATCATATGAATGAAAATTTCTGAGCTCACCAAATATATGGGTGTGCAAGTGTTCATTTTTGCCAAGTTTATCTACCAAATTTCCTTCTTCCATTTCTTTATGTACTTCCCTTATGCACTGTTGAAATTCTTCTATGATGCAATTGATAGGACAACAATCATGTTTCTTCCATCTATTGATAGGACAACAATCATGCTTCTTCTATATTTTGGGACCTTTTCTAATGGCACTGAATTTTTCAAGGAAGGCCATTTATTATCTAACAACCATACACTTCAACTAACCAGTGCCTCAAACTACTTTTTGTACCTTGTCATGCAATGCTAATAGTCAAATAATATGAAAACAAGCAGAAAGTTTGATCTTTGAAGGTGAAGACTACGAAACTATGATTTGGAGAGACTCTCGGGAAAATATGGAAGTTGAGCTCGCATTGCATGCAGTCAGTCCAGTCTCTAGTAATCAATCATCAGTCCAGCCTACTAATCAAATTAGTTTAGTCTGCTTGATTATTGCTCCATGTGAAACTATGCTCATCAGAATCTATTATCTTAAGCAAATCATATTGTTGAATGAAATTGGAGAAAGAAAAACATGTAGCCATGGTTAGTGCCTTGCCAAGCTTTTCTAGGCTCCTTTGATAGAATTAAAATCCCTAATGCATGCTAGAGTCCTAAGAATAAACTTGAGCAACATCCATTGCTAAGGCTAGAAAAAGGTGATTTCTTGTCCTAAAATTGGGTGCTAAGTAGACTTTGAACACACAAAGTTCTTTACCTATATTTGATTCTTTAAATATGTCAACCATCTAATTGAAAGTTTTGCCCTACTTGGAGCTGTTAGAGGGCCTTTAGCACGTAAAGTTAAAAAAAAAAGACTATGGCAATTAAAATAAAAGAAGAAGAGAAAACCTTCAAAATTTACTTTGTGTTTATACAATTTTCTTTAACCAAGAACTAGAATATGTAGCGCACTATTGCATGTGAAGAGTAACGAAAAATGTCCACCGTTTAAGATCCTATTCATTTGTGTCCACTACTTATCTTTTGCTCTCCACGTAACACCACATTCTTCTAATCATGATGCTATTATACTTGGTAACATATTCACATCCATAATTAATTACCACTACTCTAAAAACCAAAGAACCAAAGTACTCTTCTCTTCATAAGAGCAACTAATCTTTAACAAATGACTAACTATATATATCATCATGTAAAAGACAGAACATCATCATGAAAAACCAAAAGACATTCTTGAAACTCTCTTATGGACCTTATTGACCATCAACTTCTTAATTATCCCACACACATGGTTTCCATTTGCCCACTAATCATATTCACACATCAATTCACATTTTCAATTCTTGGATATGAGAACTCAAATGCACCCAACAACTCTCTAAAGACAACAAATTTTGATAGGTCTAAGACTTAGTAAATCCATTAGCAATTTGATCAATGACACTACACTATTTGACTGAGATGGCTCCATTTACAACTACTTCATGAATAAAGTGGTGTTTTAGTTCAATGTGTTTCATCCTTTTATGTAATATTGGATTTGTTGCAATAGAAATAGTTGTCTTGTTATAGGGGAGAATTTAAGTTGATTGAGTCTATTGAATCTACATATCTCCAAGAATGTGCATCATTCATGTAGCTTGGCAAGTTGTGTAGTTGCAGACACATATTCTGCTTCAAAGGATGATAGTGTCATGGAGCTACTTTTTTTTTCTGTATTTCAAGGGACTGCACTAGATCCAAGAGTAAACACATAACTACATGTACTTTTCATATCCACTTTTCTTATCTTCCATTGAACTTGCCCAAACACTATTAGAAAAATCATCCACTTTAAAATTAGTGACTAGTTTAAACCAAATGTCAATTTAAGGTTCCTCGAATACAGTACAATATTGATCTTGCAGCTCCAAGATGATGAATAGTTATATTATGCATAAATCTGGAAATCCATCTAACTAAGAACATAATGTTAGGCCGTGTATGAGCCAAATGCATTAAGTTATTAACAATATTTTAGAAATATGACTCATTTGCTTCCATCATCAATTTTAACTTTATTTCCTGCATTTATAGGAATAAAACTGCTCTTGCACTTATTTAGTTTAAATTTCTTCAACAAATGTACAACATATTTTCCTGTAGAAATAAATATTTGGTCATTAGTTTGTCTCACATGAAGACCTAAAAAAGTAATAGAACATACCCAAATCTGATATCTCAAACTCACTCATTATTTTCAATGTAAATTAATCGCAAAATTTCATCAAAGAGCTGGCATAATAATATCATCTAGATACATGTAGACAAACAAACACTCATTATTTTCTATTTTTATATATAATGTGAGCTCATTTTCGCTTCAATGAAAGCCATTTTGATGGAAATATGAGTCTAATTGGCTATACCAAGCCCGAGGTGCTTGTTTCAAGCCATAAAAGGGTTTCTTCAACATATATACTTTCTTTTTTTGACAAAAAAGAACTAAACCTTTGGGTTGATCATAATCAACAACTACATCCAAGTATTCATTTAAAAAAGTTGTTTTAGTATTAATTGAAAAACTTTCCACCCTTTTTCTAGAGCCTCTATAAAAATCAATTGAATAGTTTCAAATATGGTCATAGAAGAATATGTTTAAAAAAATTAACTCTATATTTTTAAAGATATCCTTTAGCTACCAACCTGGATTTATATTTCTTTACATTCTACCATCATAATATTTTACTTTATAAACTCATTTTAAATCAATGGGAGCTTTTTAGCTGGTGAATCTATTAGTTTCCATGTATCATTCTTCTCAATTACATGCAATTTTTCTTCCATAGTTTTTCTCATTCATCATTTTCACAAGTTTTTTCTTAACTCAACAGTTCAACCACCAAATTGCAAATACACATTTATAGATATCTTCTAGAAAATGTACCTGTCTTGATGGTATTTCCTCATCGCGTGATTTTTCACCATTATTGTTTGGAGATAAATATAGCTAGATAAGGAATATTTATCTTCACTTTGACCAAATGCATTTATATATGACACCACTTAACATCATTTTTGCTTCATTCCCATTTACTACTTTCATAAAAAATTACATCATGGTGGATTATTAACTTCCTTGAAACAGAATTATATAAGTGACAATCTTTAGATTCATTATTATAGCCATAAAAAAAACATTTTGGCTCTTCTTATTTATCTTAGAGTGTTCACTTGCATTAATCAATGCATAGACAATGCGACAAAAATTTTTATACTTACATTGGGCTTTCTCCTGTTTCATGTCTTATATGGGGTTTGTTTTGAATGGGTTTGTTGGTGAAATATTCAACACATAAATTGACTATAGCTTTTGTCAAAAAATTCAAAGGAATATGTTTTGCATTAACATTCTATCTGCCATATCCATAACTGTTCAATTCTTCCTTTTGGAAACAACATTTTGTTGAGAAGCTTTCTAACCATTAACTAATTACAAATCACATTTTGCTCGCAAAAAGAAATTAAAATCATTTGAAAAAAAAAATCCCCTCTATCGGTGTGTAAAATTTTTATAGTGGGATCACTTTGTTTTTCAAGAAGAGCTTTGAACTCCTTAAATCTTTCAAGAGTCACAAACTTGTGGGAGAGAAAATAGACTCAACTCATATGAAAAAAGTCATATCTATTCTTATTCATTGAGGGGTCATCATTGGCCCACATAAATCAACAAGTAGAAGCTTTGACAATTGATATTGTTTTCCATATACATAACCTTCATAAACTATACTAGGTGGCACAATCAAAGACAACTCTAAAACAAATTTTTTTCTGAACAAGTAATTTCAGGCAATTAAAGTACAAATGTCTATACCTCACGTGCCAAAGAGTAGACATATCATCAACCTTAGCGATTAAAGCATAATGATCAAAATAAGAAGGTTCAAGAAGAAACATACGATTTTGTATCATATTAACTTTAGCAATCATTTTTCTAGCCTTATCTCACATAGATCATTTTTTAAAATAACTGAGCAACCATTTTATATAAATTTTCCTACACTTAGTAAATTTTATGGTAAGTAGGGTACATAATATACATCTTTAAGGAGTTTTCTTTCACCAGATTCAAGTGATACTTCGGAGGGTCTTTCCCCATAATCTGAATTTGATGATTGTTATCAAGCTAAGCATTTAATTTCATTCACTCATCAATGTTTTCAAATAAACTTTTTTTACCAGTCATGTGGTTACTACAACCACTATCCAAAAACTACATATCTTGGCTACCAACGTTTAAATTTATATTAGCAAGGAAAAGATTTCTTTTTTCTTCTACAAAATTTGCTTGTTGCTTGGCTTTTTCAAAGCAGA
This sequence comes from Nymphaea colorata, assembly GCF_008831285.2. Lineage (NCBI taxonomy): Eukaryota > Viridiplantae > Streptophyta > Magnoliopsida > Nymphaeales > Nymphaeaceae > Nymphaea > Nymphaea colorata. The sequence goes on from NC_045140.1 coordinate 11,528,410, forward strand.
TTGCTTCCAAGCAACCAATTTTTATTTTTTATTTTTTTTGCCATTATTATACCTTTGAGAATTGTTTCTCTCACGGTTATTCAACCACGGTAGCTACTTCAGGCCTTCCTGGGAAGGCCTCCCCTTGAAGAAGCCTTCTCCTTCACCGTAGCTGCTGCGCAATTTTCTTTCCCTCGTTTGCTTATTGGACCAACTCTACTTTGCACTTTTGTGGCTGTCAAATAAATACATGTGGACCCATTTTTGCTACTTAGTAAATAAATAAATATGTTGTCGCCCCACTTTTGTATATTTTGAAAACTTTATTATATGAAGAACTGAATTAAAGCGGAATCTACGGTGCTCTGGTTTTTGTTGTTGCAATCATAGACAGATTGCGCACCGAAACTTAAATTCAGAAACCCAATCTAAAGCAAATGAAGATTCAAATGAATATATCTGAATCCACATATCATGAGAAACAACTGAATATGGGGAAAAATTTAAAAAAAAAAAAAACTTGTGGTAAATTAAGTGAACTTGGAAATCCATTTAATACCAATCTGTGAAATAATTGTAATACCTATCAAAAATTTATATAGAAATAAAAAAAATGAAAAATAACATTCTGGAAGTGCATTTCTGAGCTGCCACTTTTCAATCATATGGCGATTTTCAGGCGCATCATGATTGATATAGAGCGAGACTGGCAGTCGATGGGATTCCCAGTCTGGGGCAACGGAAAAATATTTTGACTGTTGGACAAGAGGTTCTTTTCCGGAAAAGGACAAGCGTCAACCTAATTAGATTCGAGCCCCGTGATCGGCGCCCTCCCTGTGGGTCATAATAAATCAACTTTTTTACACATGGGTGCAGGCACATTCGGACCCTCAAGGGTATCTTCGTCATTGTGAAAGTGGCATTTCCGTCCTTCCTTAAAACCGTTTTTCGTTTTTGTTTACACAAGCGCAAGGCCGGGGAGGTGTCTCCTTTTCAATATTGAGGGGTATTTTGGTCATTTTAAGCACACATATACAATTCCACTGTTCGGGCTTGAACATCCACCCAGCTTTCCTAATGATGGTCAGGTTTAATGCAGCTCCCAATGTAGAAGAGGCATGCATGTTAAGAAATGCATGTTAAGAATCGGTAATAAGAGAAGGAGAACGTTTTTTTCTAGTTGATGGACACAACTACATGACCTAATTGATCATCAATCCAAGCCTTTTTCAGCTTGGTAACTTCTGTCTACAAGTCCAATACATATATATTGACGTATCTCTAAACTTAGACTTGTGGTTGGCACCAACATTGCATTTGCACCGTTAGTTTCATAATTCATGGCCTCTCCCCATGTTAAGGTCTAGCTTGTCTAGAGATGGTGGTACGATTTGTTCCAAATTTGCAAACAAACATAGCAAAGTTAAAAGCAAACTTGTTCGAGATTTTGATGATTTGACAGGTGAGTAAGTGGCAGAGCTAAGATATTTTGGTGTGAGCAGTGCATGTAATTTTTGAATTATGATAATGTCAACTTGAGACCCTACGATGAGATTTTTAATGGGTTAGTGTGGGCAGTAGTCCACAACAAGTCAGCTCCATTGTTGCAGTGAGCCTGCCAATCAATCAAGCGACAATATGAATTAAGGCCAATCAATTTTCAGATGTTTCTATGCCAACTACTGAGCTTTGATAAGGTCATAAATGGCCGGCAGGATCTGGTTGACTCGTATTTGCCATTTTAGTACTTACAGACGCCAAACTGCTTAAAAGTATTCCAATCAGATGAAGATTGAAGACCCTTTCGAGTCTCACGGCCAGACTGTTCCTCAGCTTCAAAGGAAGCTCGAGAAAAGAAAACCACCGGTGAGCTCCAGCCACTCACGTGAATACCATGAAAAGCTTCAGGCAGCAGAATCACGCTTGAGTTTCAATCGTTTCAATACTGAAACATATTTAATTTCACCAAATGGGAACATTTTGAATCGATTCCTACTCTCCAAGTGGATAAATGGGTCTAAAAACACGTCAACTTACCCACAAAGAGCTTATCACAACTGGGCGGCATGGCAATTCTCGATCAAAAGGTTCGAATCTCATAGTGACTGTCACGCTCTGGTTGTTATTATTTTAGACTTCAAACGGTAGCTTGCAAGCACAACTCCCAAGTTCAAAGATACACCCTGGGCTCCTCTCAAGTCTCACACCAAGACAGAACTTTAGAGACATACACAATAATCAAGAGGTTGGATGTTCAAATTTCATGGTTACTGTCAAGCTCTGGTGTATTACTCTTTTAAGTTGTAAACAATAACAGGCACAACACTCTAGGTTCCTTCAAATCTCTAAGTAAGATGGAACTTTGGAGGCATCAGTATCACTTCAAGAGCTTCATTCTTAAGGCTGTTTTCCTAAATAAACACTAAAAAAAAAAGCCTGTGACAAATTAAGCGCATTGCATTTTCCATTTCTAACACAAGAAAACCACACTGGTCAGTTGGAAATTAAAATATTTGATCTCCTTAAGTTTTCAAAATGGTGAGAGTGGAACTGCATCTGTCCGTCAAACAATTGGTGGGCAGGACGATTAGAGCCCATTTTATTGGTTGCCATACACTTTATCGGCAAAAGCAAGACCGGCAGAGGCAACGAGTCATTGACAAGGTCAGGCCTCCATCCTTTTTTAAAAAACAAAACGGTAAGCGCGTCTAACGAAGGGCGCGCCAGCAGACGACACAAGGGCATTAAGTTTTAAATCAGTTTCTTATTTACATATGTAGGAAGAGAGCAACAAGTACTGGAAGAAAGAGAAGCTGCAGAAGAGTGCAGAGAGAGGTGAGGGAGAGAAGAAGAAGAAGAAGAAGAAGAAGAAGGGGATGGTGTCGGAGGCCCTGGATTCTTATGGCCCTTACGTTGCACAGGTCATGGTTCAAATCATGTACGCTCTGATGAACACCATCGTCAAGGTGGCCCTCGAGGACGGGCTCAACCACTACGTCTTTGTCACCTACAGGCAGCTCGTCGCCACTCTCGCCATCTCTCCCGTTGCTTATTTTGTAGAGAGGTACGTATTGTCGATCAGGAAACCATGTATTTTCAGTACTGTTGAAGACAGAGATCAAGAATTTGATGCGATCATAAAATTAAATGGTCGGTTTCCTTGTGTTCCTGGTGCAGGAAAGACAGGCCCCCGTTGACATTCAAAGCCACCATCCACATCTTCCTTATGGGACTCCTGTATGTTGGTCTTCCTTCCTTCGACACATATATGCAAATTAAACTTCCACAAAAAAAATTAATTCCTCTATTTTCTGCTAGCCTCGGTTCTGGAAGTCATTAGTAAAGACACTTTTGACTTCTAAGATCGAACAATTTGGAATAGGTAGGACAAATTTCGGACTCAAAAAGACGTTGTTGATCATAATGAAATGGAAACGGAAGTTCAGCAAGATTCATTATTCAAGGCGGTTTCTTGTTCTGTTTCCTTTGGCAAACAGGAGGAAAAGATTTAAAACACGGATTCTATCTAACAGAGTGATCACATGCAAGTTACGAATGTATTTCTCCATTTTGAATGTCCGCCTTTAGAGCAATCTGACACCAGCGAGCCATAACTAGTTAATGATCGCACGTGATTGCTGCACAACTTGCGGGCAGGAGTGGAAGTGATTGTGCCGTTCATGCAGTGGACTCGCCCAACGCCATTAATTAATTTAATTTGCTCCGCTTGCCTACGCAGAATAACAATCAATCAAAATTGTTACTTCGCCGGCCTGAACTATACGTCGTCGACTTTCGCATCGGCGACTAACAACATAATCCCCGTCGTCACTTTCATTTTGGCTTTCTTTCTCAGGTAGATACACGCCGCAATTTCTACTGTCTTCAAGTTCAGTTCTGTTACTTTACTACATTTTTTTTCTCTTCCTTTGTTTCTGATCTAGAATGGAGGACGTAAACATAAAAAAGATCAGAGGCCTGGCGAAGGTGGTAGGGACAGCAACCTGTGTAGGTGGAACCTTGATTATGACACTCTACAAAGGAACGCAGCTTCTGCGGTCGAGCTTTTGGCTTCAACAATGGCAGCTTCTGGGTAGCACGTGGGCTCTAGGTGCAATACTCCTTTTTGCCAGTGCCTTCGCTTGGTCGGTTTGGCTCACCTATCAGGTCATAAGGCTGATTATCAAAAACCGTTATTCACAGAATTCTTTCGTTTTTCTCATCTTAAAAACTAAAACATGCATGCCTTGTCTGTAAATGGCGTGGCAACAGTTCAAAATCACAAATTTTTCTGCACTTCGTCCTATTTTTACAGGAATCTTGTCGTTGAACTTTCTTTGTCTTTTTTCCTTCAAATGAACCAAAAAAATTACAGGCATGGGTGATTCCCTGTTATCCGGCTCAGCTGTCACTGACTGCGTTCTTGTGCTTCGTGGCCACTTGCGAATGTGCAGCGGTAGCTCTTATTCTAAACCACGACGTCTCCGAATGGAAGATCGGGTGGAATATTGAGCTACTCTCTTATGTATATACGGTAATATTTACCTTCTTTTTCTAATTGTTCAAACTTTAAACTGTTCAAACTTCAAACGGCATGCATAGCTGATTGAGTTAAAGGGCATGGGAAAAAGCATGCTTCTAGTTGGATTCTCATATATGCTATGCCTTTATGCCTTTATGTTTTAAGGTAAGAACACTGTCTTCCATTGATACTGGTCGAGGGCCTAGAGACTGGAAAATAGAAGGAAGCCTTCAAGACTCTCTTTTAAGCTGTGAGTTGTTAATCTCTCGCTGACCCAAAAGCACCCTTAACAAAGTTCATAATATGTGCGGGCATGAACATGGAAGTGGATACAAAATTATCAAAATTCCTTCATATAGGAACGGATGTGACATGATGCATGTATACATATTTAAGAAGAAGATACAGGCTAGGCCGAATATTCGATTATTCTCTCCTTCACACCAACGAGGTTGAGTGATAGGTCTTAAATGGCTGTGTTGGTTTTGTTAATCTTCTAATTCTTCAGGTAAAACACATGAAGAATATTAACCATCTGCCAGTGCTTTCAAAAAATTGAATTTCCAGGACAACAAGACAAGTTGGAGTTAGGAAGATCTTTAGCTAATTACTAAGTTATTAAGAGTTCACTATTTGGAATGCATCTCTTGAATGAGATGTTAGGAGACCATTTGGCATCAGGAACAATCTGTGATAAATTTTCTCTAAAAGTATGTTAGATTTAGGGAACACTTGTTCGTAAAACACTTACACGTTGTTCTTAATGTCAAACGGTCACTCTTGACACTAAGTTGCAAATCAAAAGAGAAAACTGAATCAATCTCAACTTAGAAGTGGGTGGCTAGCTGACTGATGTTTAATATTGTAACTTTTCAGGGTTTGGCATGCTCTGCATTTGGGTTCTTCATCCAGAGTTGGTGCATAAAGAGGAAGGGTCCTGTCTTCTCCTCCGCCTTCAACCCTTTGGCTACTGTCGTTGCCGCCATCTTGCAGATAGTCTGCCTCCATGAATCTCTTCATTTGGGAAGGTATGCATTTTTTTTCAACCAACTTCTTTGGCAAACTGTCATTTTTTACTTCTTTGGCAAACTGTCATTTTTTGGATGAGCTAGATTAACAGCCCACTACCCCCGAAAAAGAGGCCCGAACGCCTCCTAATTCCCTGCCTTCTGTGCTTAAAATATTTCAACAATTTGGGACGATTATATTTCCAGGGTTTTCTGGTTGCCTTTGTTTCCTTTCTTGAAAGGGAAAACCGCTTAATAAGTTAATTATCCTGCATTCCCTCTCTTTTTCTGTTTTCTTGATAGAATGGAAATTTCATCAATAGAATGTAGGTTTTATATCAAAAGGTCAACGTTATAAAAATAAATATGTGCACTCAAGTCAATTTACCCATGATTAACTTGTAATAAATTTACATTTTGGTATTTATTAACCAGGGTTCTTCATGGAATGGAATATGAGCATTAGATAAATATGAAAATTATGAGAACTATTTTGAATAGTATTTCGACTTTGGTGGTCAACAAGCTACTGCACAACTTTCCAGCAAAGGGTACAATGACTACATAACTTTTAAAAAGCCACTTTCTACATGGCATTTTACAAACTCCAAACTACTTGATTGACTCGTGATCGGTTCATATATATATATATATATATATATATATACTTATATTGACTTAATTAACACATTTCATGAACTTAATGGTATGTTTGTTTACTTTTTCATCAACGATCAACGAAAAAGGATGGAAATCATTTAAGCAATTATTTTAAGGAGATTAAGTAGTAGAGATTAAGTTGAAAAAAAAGTAGAAATCAAACTGTATTTTAAGAGATCAAAATACCCCTCAAAGAATGAAAGAAATGAGTTTTCTTAATGATGACCCTTGCCTCTTTTGAAAGTTCTCTACCCCTTGAAAATGCCATTTGGTTTCCATTTTTTCAAATAATCTCTGCCATCCAATTTCCTTACAATTGATGGTCGAGATGATTTCCATTCATTTTGACATATGAGCGAGTGCGCATTGATATATATATATATATATATATATATATATATATATATATATATATATATATATATATGCTGAAATCCTTCAGCCATCTGTTGTTCATCCTAAATGTCTCATACACTCAGTCCTATGGAATGCATGATGTTGCATATGTGAGTCATCAGATGTACGGATGGCTGGAGGAATTCAACACACACACATTCACCAAGAGAAGAGGAGAGACAAAAACAATAAGTGAGAGACAGCCGCCCATTGCATGGTTCATAAAGAGGAGAATCCCGCTTATTACTAGGCTGCACACGAGCGAGTCGAGCTTCTTATAGCAAGCTCGAGCTCGACTCGATGACACAAAATCGAGCTCAAACTCGACTCGTTCAACCCATTTAACTCGTTTAGCGTTAACTCATATAAGCATTAACTCATTTAACTCGTGTAAGGGTTAACTTATATAATTGTTAACTCGTATAACTTGTGAAAAATTGTTTTGCCCTAAACGTTAAAACTGGTGATTCAGTGAATCGGTTTCGGCAATATTATATAGAGTACCAGTACAAGTCAAGTAGAGTATAAACAAGTTGAGTTCCTGAAATTTGAACTCTACTCGTTAATCTTTTCGAGTATATTTGTAAGCTCAAACTTGGCTCGTTTATAAACGAGTTGAGCATGAACCAAGTTTTTTGGAGCGAGTTCGAGTTGAACCCGTGTTGGCTCGGCTCGTTGTACAGCCCTACTTGTTTCATGTATACATCGACAAGTGATTGAATGTATGGTTTTGACAGTGTAGTGGGAGGGGTTTTGGTGATAATGAGCCTCTACTTTGTGCTATGGGGCAAGGCAGAGGACAAGAATGATCAGTTGATTGTCTCAAGGAGAGCGAGTGGCTTGGAGCAGGTAGAAGATGTGGTTATCACGGTCAGGGAGCCCTTGATCAAGGGGCAACACTCCTGAGCTGCCCTTCATCTTCAAAACACAATATAGAGAGAGAAACAATTGAACAAACTAATCGTGAAATTATTATTGTTGTTGTTATTATTACTATTATTATTATCTTTACCTCTGTAAAAAGCAGGCAATAAGAGCCACCTTGCAACACTCATCACATCTCATGGGTTTCCGGTAAAGTTTGCGATTTCTTGGGCTGCAGACATGGCACTGATCAGAACTCTGCTAAATCTCTTGTCATAATATGAAATACTTGTATTCTTTAAGTTCTTACTTCATATCTGTACAATTTTGAAATTTTGTCAACAAAATAAGTTCAATGAAAGTAGCTTTTTTTTTGTGGTGAACCCTTGAAAACTCTTGCTTTGTATAAATTTTTATGAGGAGAGGCGAATTAAAAGTTTTTAAATTTTGACATTCGAAATATCATTTTTCAAAATTTTATATAAAACAAGTAATTTTTTTTAAAATTTACATGTAAATTAAAAAAAATTGTGGCTCCACTCCTGCCCGGGTTGCAGCCCATTTAGATTCAGGGCAATAAAACGCATTAGAGGCCAGACCGGAATTAATTTATGCACTATATTAGAAATTGAAAAACTTCACAAATCAGATCCAAATAAAGCGAACGCATAGCTCACCCATAGATTTTGAAAAAAAAAAATACCTGCTATAATTTTTGAATTTTAATTTGGCTTTTATAAATTTTTTTGAAAAATATAGTTTGACCCCTATAAACATTTTTTGAGAATATAGTCCCCCCTTCCCCAGCCAAAAAAAAAAAAGAAAAAGAAATTGTTAGCTTATATATATATACAAACAGATAAACTGCATGCTAAGTGCTTACATCCGATCAGAGGCAAGCAGCTGCAAAAGAGCTATTTATTAAAAGTAGACCTGTGATAAAGTGTGTTCAGGGTAAGAGTGGGCATGGGGTTGGCCTTATGCTCGTTATTTGACATTTGGGCCAGCTTGATTTTAAAAAAAAATCAGGTTGGGTGGGCACTTAGTCAGCCTATATTTGTATTTAAAATTCATCTCTCTCTCTCTCTCTCTCTCTCTCTCTCTCTCTCTATATATATATATATATATATATATATATATATATATATATATATATATATATTGACATGATGCTAGCAGCTGGCTCAGTTACAAACTTTTGCCGTGTCACCCTGCAGTGGCGTAGCCACATGGTGGCTCGTGTGGGCAGTTGCCCACACCAGCCTTACAAAATTAGTTTAATATATATTTGATCTATTTGATTGCTATACATGAAAGTGCCAAAAAAAAATTAAAGGTATTGGATGAGTGTTCCCACTAAAAAAAAATTCTAGCTCCACTAGTGTCACCCTGACTCTATTAGAAACTCTTTGTGTGTTGTTGATGGCTCTCTTAAAAAGTCTTGATGCATCGTTGAGGCTTTTTGAGATATTAAAAATAAAATGTTAAGAACAATGGTAGACATGAACTAGGTACCCGATGTGTATGAAGTTGACGGTCGGACTTGGCCTGATAACTAAGAAGGCCGGGGTCTGCCGGCAAGGGCTTTGCGCCAACCCGAGACCGGCTTTGCCAAGCCTTGGGCTGATCCTGCCCGGCCCAATACCCAGCTTTAGTTCAAGGTGGGAATGCCATATGCTTTGCATGATGAGACCATTAAAATACTCCACTGTCAGTAGCTAGCTCACTTGATTTTGAAGATCCATGGTCTTAATTGTGGGTTTGGCCGTTAATTTGCTGGGCAATTAATTGGTTAGATCTGTGTATATAATTAAGAAGTTAGAAAATTCCACCCTCTGTTTTAGATATCGCCGATGTAGACATTTCTACCAAATGTTTTCCTGGTCTTGGAGACAAGAGTCTGTGCCTGTGCTGGATTACTGAGCTCAGTCCAACAAACATCCCTCTTGCCATGTCAGTCAATATTTCTAGACCTATCAATCTTTGTTGTAGAGACTGAGGAGTGACCATAGAAGCTATAGTTATAAATGTGCCATTACTCGCATTTATAGACTTATGGTCGCATTGATATGCTCGAATCATAGTTCGGAGGTTAGATAAAAAGGTGTATTTTGAAAGATCGTTAATTTAAAGTTTAAACAAACTGAGGATTTAATGGGAGAAGATCTGACCTTAAATCCAATGATCTCATATCACTGCAGGATCTGACACAATGAAACAATCAATGTTTCTGATTTGATGGATTTGGTTGAGGGTCTTGCCATTTTCTATGGTACCAAATCGGATTTTGACGGACTTTGAATATATTTTTTTCAGATCTGACAATGGGACCCAACTCGATTGTAGCCGACTTTCGATGTATTGTTTTCACATCTGACCTATTTGCAGGCCTGGTTCTAGCCCTAGCTCTTTGGCTTGGTACCACTTTCATATTCAATTATCGGCTCAACTAAAACCTCTAGGTTGTGTTTGATAGCTTTGGATCTTAGGTGATTTGATATCTCAGTTATTGGTGGTTTTTAGTATCATTAATTTTGGGTCCAGACTTGAGTTTAAAAAAGTGGTTTTGTGGTCTGACTTGAGTTTAATTTTTTCATGAGGGCTTACTGTAGTTTTCAAAATTTCACTGGCATCAAATGAATTTTTGTAAAAAAAAAATATTACACTGTAAAATTTAATTTTTCAAAAATCTAAGTAGGAGCATGGCCCCTGCCTCCCTTGGCTCTGCCCCTGGGTATGAGGGGAAGTATCCTGCGAGTTTGAGATCCAAGAATCCATCAATTGCACAGATATACACAGAAATTGCATGAATCCAAAACATAAACAGTTTACCTTTTCTTAATATCACCACTATTAGGTTCAACAATCAAAGCAGTTAATGGAAGGGAGGCGATGGAAGATCTAGTTACGATTAGAAATACAATTTTGTATCTTCATCCTTGGATCATTTACTCATGCTTATGCTATCAAACACAACCATAATGTCTTCTATCATATGCTTTTAAACCAAAGCAACTAGTTCTCATAAGTTGGTACAGAGTTGCTCTTGGTACCATTTTTGGCAAAGGCATAGCTTTTCTTAACAATTCTATGTAAGCCATGTTTGTTTGGGCTGGATGGGGTGTCTGGCAACCCCTCTAAGACACTTTCTCTAAGACAGGGCATGAAGCTGTCTCGGACTTGTTGTCGCACTTTTTAGCGTAAGTTAAGTTGGATGGTGTTGGGGAAGATGCACCCTGCATTTTTAAGACTGCAATGTAGGTTGTCCAATCTGCATTCCAAGGAATCCAGCATTTCTTTTCTGTTACCAAATGTGCGCCTAGGAATGCCAATGCATTGGATTCGAATCAGATGTATTTTTTACACTATTCGACTCATAGGATAGTCATATATTCGGATTTCGGGTATGAGCAAAGAAAAGTCTATATATACCAAGTTTGAATCCGACATTTAAATTCATAGCTGAATCCAATTTGAAATTTATTTTTAAATTAAAAAATGAGTCTACTTTGAAATCTAATTTAGATGCCAAAAAACTACTTTCAAAATGTATGTATGAATATTAGATATAAAATAACCGAACTTGTCATATTGAATATGATTATCTAATTGAATTTTTTTTAAACCAAATCCGAATCTGTTTGGATTACGTCTTAAAAATGAATTTGAAACAAGACCAGGGACACCTCATATTGATGGACCCAGCCCACTGCCGAAAATGGACGGGCCTGTGTCCACACCCAGTCTGCCACAGGTCGTATCCCTACCAGATTATGCTGACACTTGTATGGACCACATTACAGCATCATTAATGGGAGCAGAAAATGCACCAAAACCATGGCATCAGTCGCATATGCAGACGAATAATAATGTAAGATCAACAGAGTGGTCCTTTGTACTGGAATCCTCATATTCTGCAAATTTGAATTTGGGTGTGTACTGCACTTTACCATATCCGATTTATCAAATCCTATCATATTCGGGTTTAAGCATTTTGATTAGATGGAACAGACAATGTTAAACAAGGGGAAAATTTGCAAAATTAATGATTTTAATGCATGGTTCAAGTCAATCCGAAACTGTTCTGGTTTTAAAACCCCTGTCAATCTGAATCACACCAAGAAATTCTTTTTTTTTTTAATGGCGTACATTTGCAAATATATGAAACTCATTCGTACCATATAAATTATGGGTACAGTACAGATAGACAGCAGGATTGATGCTTCCAAATCAGATCAACCGCCATCGCAGCACAATAAATTCTACGGTATACAAGCATGCAGTATGTACGTTAGGCTCATTGGAGGTCAGAAAGATTAAAACAGAAACAATCTGAGGAGTATTGTATATCATCTAGTGTCTGGCAGAAAAGGCCACTATAGAAATGAGAGACCAAATTAATAATGGATGGACTATATATGAAGGTGCATAATGCAGATTTTAATGCCCACATTTCAATACCATCATTGCGGATCTGATTCGAGATGCCTCATAAAGCTTTCCCATGGAACAGCACACTGGTATATGTTTGTAGAAACCCGAAACTCCTGCCGAAATATTTACTTGTTTTCCATCCAGCTGATTGGTTTCAGGGGCAGCACATCCTGGTAAAGATCTGAGAAATAAACATGTGCATTCTACAAATTTGTAACAGATTGTAATTCTTTCTCCAACAAGAAGAAGAAAACCCTGTGCTGGCCCCCAGCAGCAGCAGCAGCAGCAATAAAATGAAGTCCTTTCCTAAACCCAGGAGGCACACGTAGTTTGGGTTTGCACAAACAGGAACTTGTGGGCTATGAGCCGTGACTGCCCATCTAACAGCCACTGTTCGGCGAACTACACCGGACCACCTAATAGACAGTGCTCCCCACCCCACAACCCACCCCCCCCACCCCCCCAACCATGGATTTCGTAAAGAATAATAACCATATACAGCAACAAACAAATGAAATGCATATATATATGTATCACTTCTAGGAATTATTTAACTATATCGTAAGTAATGTCAATTTTCTCTATTCTCCAGAATGAGATGTTACACGGTTAAACATGTGAATTCATTCAAAAACTACTGTACTTTTTGCCGCAAATACACTGACCCAACAATTCTAGCCCAATAGCTGCTCTGGCATCTGCAGCAGCAGCAATGGAGATAGAGTATCATGTATGGACTACTTACACAAGGAACCCCTACTTGGAAGAGGCAAACTCCATGCGGGTGCGGGTGCGGGTACGGGGATATGGGTTCGGGTACGGCGATTTTGAAAATTGTGGGTACACAAGTATGGCAGTTTTTTAAATTCTCAAAATGAAAAAATGAAAAAAAAAACATTAATAGTCTTATAATCTACAAAAAATCTCAAAATTTAAAAAAAAAATGAAAGGAAACCTTTCCTGTTAGGTACTGTTAAATCAAAGAAAAATCTCAAAAAACTCAAAATTAAAACAAAGCCGTACCCCTGTCGCCGTACCCACTTGTCAACATGGGTACCTGGGCAAAACTGGCATACCTGTGTCACATACCTGGAAGGAATGAAGCAAATATTTCTATGATTAATCAAAATAAACAGTTGTTAACAGACTTTGATGGAGCAGAATTTACACAGTACAATTCATAAAACAAAGTACTGCAGTAACAGAGCAACCCATTGCAATGACACAAGGAGCTTGATTTCAGAAGATACACAAGAGAAAACAAACAAATAGAAATTTTGGAAGGGTGATGGGCACGAAATAATGGATTACTTGGTCCAAAATTTTCTAGTTTCTTTCACCTGGAAAGTGTGCTACATATGGCTTCTATATCCAAACAGTTTTAATCTCAATGAGTTCATCGGCCGTTTTAACATATAATGGGAAGTTCACAGGATGCTAGTGGTCAGAAAGTGAGATTTCTATCCACAACTTTCAGATGCATGGTGAAGGTACCGAGTTGGATCTAAACCTTGAGATAAAAAGCAGCAAGGGATTGCAACTCAGAGAGTGAGAGAGAGAGAGAGGCAGACTTATTACTTCCATAATTCCATTCTCTTCACAATACTATGTCAATTTCAACTGGTCTGAATTATTTACTGAAGAGAAAAAGGAAACCACAATGTTTCCAGTATCCAGAGGGATGTACATTTTTGGCTTTCAAATATATGGTGTAAGATATTTGTCAGGTCGTAACCATCTAAATAATTTACACTTGTTATTCCCATGAATATTCGAAAATAAATGAACCGAAGTTCAACACATGGAGAAGAAGAATAACAAAAGGGAGGAAAATACAACTGCACTTTGTACCTATTATGAACAAAGGAGTGAAAATAATACCTAGGAGAAAGAACATAAATTCAGTTTAAACTGATCTTCACCAGAACCATGGATGGCTCAGGGAAAATGAGAAAAATATCTTCATCCCAGAAAATAGATATTGAACAGCAAAAAGGTAAAGATAACACGTCTGGAGTTTATTCTAAATGATGGATACAGGTCACCAAAAAACAGAGAACTTGAGATATACATCTATAACTGTATATTATCTTTGCTTCTTTTGATTTTAACGTAAAACACAATATATGATTAAGCAGGCTACATGGACATGCATCTCATAAACAAAAATAAGCAACAAACCAAATGGCTCTCATACTAAGTCTAACAACCCAAGCAACAAACCAAATGGCTCTCATACTAAAGCTAACAACCCACCAGCATGGATTGTATGAACAAACATATAAATCAGAAGACAGAAAAATTTTATCTTGTTTAGAAGAACAAGTCTTGAAGTAAATTTTGCATGGAATAAGGTAATTGACACTTACAGAAGTCTCCAAAATTTCCCAAATTATGGGACATCACATCTTTTACCAAGGACAGACAGGGTGCTGACTGTGCTGTTCACTTATTATACTTTTAATTTCATTAAGGAGAAATCAGAAACACGAATTCCTGCACTTCAGGCAATACCATAACTTTGGTATCACTATTTTCATGATATGCACCCCATACCTTTCTCTATATACTTATGGCACTGATACAGTGATTACAGGGTTAGCTCTAAGCCCCACAGCAAACTACAAATTGAACGAAAACAGGAAAACAAATTAAATCAAACGGAAAGAAAGCACAAAGGAAAGCACAATAATGAAAGGTTTTTGCTCTGATCCCTGTGGAAGAACAAGGTAAACATGAACGAAAGCAAATCAAACCAGGCAATGAAGAAAAGAAAGCAGAAATTGACCAAAGAATTTAGGTTTCCCATTCAAACAATGTCTGATTGCAAATGAGCCCTAAGACCCTTTATATAGACTAAAAGTGGATCCATGGATCTGGATCCAAATGAAAGAAAACAATAAAAACCCAAAATATCTTGGACTTTTCTGCTTCTGCCTGCATCAGGCAATCGAACCAAACATATAGTTTAGTTTAGATACATACCTACTAGATATGCATTTACTATCCACATAGGCACACAACATAAAAGTGGTACATATCTTGTCAGCTTTCTACATCAGGAAAAGAAAAGGAAGAACATGAAACTTTAGAAAGTGTTGGTCACAGCATATGGCTTTTGTTTCAGGAGCAAAAGGCTGCTCCCATGATTAACATGTAATAAAATACATGTCCAAGTGCCTTTGTTTTCTGAAGAACAGTTTGTCGAGCACTTAAATATAGAAGTGACCGCAAAATACACGGTATTGCATCCAAGAAGTTGCAGTCTTGCAGATATGAAATAAGTAAAAATCAATTTTTCTGCAATCATCTGGTGCTCCAAATAAGGGTCATTACAAGGTTCAGGTAAATTAACACTCACACACAAGAAGAAACAACATAAATTAACACAGTTTAATTTGCTTTTAGAACAAACATAGTTTAGTTACTTTAAGTCAATAACAATGTTCTTGTACCTTTTGGTCTCAAGTATGTTTGTTACCAGCGAGCAATAAATCAACAGCAAATAGCAGTTACTGATTGTTGAAATACCAAATAGAGTCCTAATCTACCTAATCATGACCAAAGGAACAAAATGAATACCTTGACACCACTTAAGGTATCTATCTATAACCAAGGCAAGCATTACATTCAAACAAAGTAGGCAAAACTTGCCAATCATTAGGTGTTCTCCATAAACCAAACGCTACTTCAATTATACCTAAATATGGCCATGGAAAAATACGCTGAAGGCATTATCATTTTAGATATATTTCCTTATAACCTAGAATGGTTCAAATGGTACACCCCAAACCCATTGGCATGCATCTGGAAAACAAGCACGAACAAAAAGATAAACTTAATGATATTCATTATCGCCTCCAAAATTGTTCCATTGGCATTTTCAGGATAGAAAACAAAACCCAAGCACATGCAAACAGTAGAAGCATGCCATGACAAACCATGGAATGCATGGAATAGGTTTTTCGTCCAATCAAACAAGCTCTGTAGCTGCAATGAAAAAAATGCAACTCTATACCATTACAGGCCTGATGTTCACTTAGAAACTACAACAGTCACATAATGACATTTCAATATACCATAATGCCGCAATGAAGAAAATGCAATTCTGTACTACTACAGTTGTGATGTTCCTTAGAAACTAAACACTTACATAATGAATAAGAATCTTAAATTGGAAGAGAACCATACTGTTGACAATTTGACATAAAGCCATCACTCTTTCAGTGAGAAGTTTAGGCATAATCTGATATTGTTAACCACTACCAACAATTTCCCAAGCAACATCTCACCCAAATCTTGGTACTATACTAGTCAGACAACTATTACAATTGTTCATGCATCATCAAGTAAACGCTTTCTGGCAGAGGAGAAAGGTCGAGATAAACTCTTAATTGTTTGGTCAGAATGTCACCACTTCTACACTGCAGATAATAGAAAAATAATGCCAACACAGCAGAGGAAGTAGCTGTTTGTTATAAAAAACATGTCATATATATCACAAAACATAAATAAACAAAATTTTAATGTGCTATAAAGCTTAACATTGTTCCATCTTGGTTACTGTACTGGTAATGGATGAAGCACTAATCTGCTACTGAGACTGAGTGGTCGGAAAAAAGTGAGAAAATAAAAAGGGAAAGCTGTATGGATTCTAGATTACACTACTGTATAAGTGTTTTATCTTCTCCTCCTTCACGAGTAGCTGACAAAATGCAAGCTTACATGTCCATTCCATGCCAAGGGAGTCTGGACTCTGGAGTTCCTACTATGCAGAATACCCCTCCTTAAGCATCTGAATTGCAGTGAATATCTTACGGCGAGGCCCAACAGCATTAATACCCATCTCTTTGAGGTCTTCAAACGTTAGAAATGGCAATACCTCATTGTCAACCTCATGAATTTCAAATATATGAGCATATTTGCCGAACCCCAGTTCGTCCAACCATCCCCTAACGCTATCAACAGCACCACTAACTCTTGCAGAAAAAGGTATTGCCTTCTTTTCAACAAGTCCAGCTCTCTGATCCCATGAATTGCCCTTGACCTCATTCTTCAACCTAGATGGTTCACCAGATCGCAATTCCAAGCAGTTAATATCATCAGATGACATGCCATTGTTTTCTTTGGAATTTTCTTCCATATGATAGTCCCCTGAATCAGCTTGGCCCTGCCTATCAGATAGAGGCTCAACCCATTCGTCATCAATGGGAGGGCTAAGTGATTGTTCAAAGTTAACAACCACTGCATCGGGAGATGGATCCTTCGCGGCATCACCAAGCTCCTTTGCATAGTGTGGACTTCCCAAAGTTTCGAGATCAGAATCCTTAAAGTGTTCTTGTGCATCGTAGGAAGTATTGGTCGCAGCATGATCTCCCACTCCATCTTCTTCCTGACATTCTCTAACTTCATTATCAATACTGACTCCGATCTGTGCACTCCTCCAAACTCGATCTCCCAGTCCTCCTCCCCTGAACCCCCGACCTCGGACTTTTGTATGCCTAACCTTCTTCACAATCGGACCAAGTTCTAGACTCCGCTTTCTGTGCTCTTGGCCAAAACTCTTAATACCTCCAACTCCCTTCTCAAAACCATTCATACCTTCCGGACCAATTGGCACATCAACCTGAATTTCACCATTTATCAAACTGCCCCGATTTGCAGAAGCTGACTTGTGAGATCTAGCAATGTCCCTTGAGAAGCTGAAAGGAGTCTGCCTTACGACCTCTTGCAAACTTCCTGCCTTAGTTTTCCATTTTGTTGCCTCCCAATTATCAGTATGCCTCTGCGAAGTGCCACAAAGCGCAGCAGTAGAGACTTCTCCGATTTCGCCAAGCCGAACATTCGGCCGCCGCTGACGCTTCAGATTCATATCTGCCATCAAAGCACAACCTCAACAATCCTAAAGTTCCTTTCTTCTAGGTTCTATCATCAAAAGAAACCTTCACTTTACCAAGAAACTCACGAGAAAAAACTACCCAGCAAAAAATTCTAAAAGCATCCACTCATATCTGAACCTGAACAACCACAACACGGGAAAATAAGAGATGCCCAATAGGCAGGATGACTCAAATTCACAAGAAGGATCCTCAATTTCTATAAAGAAAACAAAAATTCCTGGTCTTCTGCAAGGCCCATCCGATCAACTTTTGAAAAAAAAAGGAAGAAAGAAAGAAAAAGGACTACAGCCTAAACAACCTTTACCTTGACAAGGACGAAAAATTGGAGAATGATCAATTGACGACCGTCCTTCTTTCCGCAATCCCAATTGATAATGTATGAGTAGACTCTTTGGCTTCAACCAACCTGAAATTTTTCCAAAAACATTCAAGAGAAACGCGGGGTTCTCAGAAAATCGCCTCGACGACAGTAACACTAATAAATGATATGAAGCAGCATCAATTCAATGTCATCATCATCATCATTCTACCGTAATCATCTTACAGTACGGAGAGCAGAGGCATCATCACCGCCCAGTCACTGAGCCATGGAAGAGGAGAAGAGAGGAAGTGAGTTTTTTGAAAACCGGATGATTAGGGGAGCCCTTTTCCTGGTCATTGGCCATTTTATGCCAGAGCTGGGTAGAACTGCCCCCTCGTTATTCTACAGGAAAGGCCATTATGTGTCAGGAAATTTGCAACTTTGTAAGGGGCCGTTTCATAAAGACGAAAAAATTTTAGAATGTGCAAAATAGCATAAATAAAGGTCAATCTTTCCTGAAAAATTTCAGCTAATTTTTTTTTTTCGTTTCTTGTTTTTAAAAGAGTTCCACCTCTCGCTTTTTCTTTCAAATAATTCAACCGCGCCGCCATACAAAAAATTGCTGACCAACAAAAGAGTCCATGTGCGCGACTTTAGGGGTGTATTTGATTAAGATCCAAGGTGATATAAGATCTTATGATATAAGATATTAATAGTTCATTTGTTTGTGACAAATATCTAAAATCCTATGTTTGAAAGATCCAATGGTTACATCTTAGATTTGTAAATGTTGCATCTTAATATCTATACAATCATTCAAAAGTATAATTAATGGTAATCTTAAATTGACAGTTCTATGAATTAGGTTGTGTTTGATAGCCTCATGTCTAAGATGCGAAGCTACATTAAAAGTTGTATTTAGAAGATCATTTTAATTAGGTGGATCTTAAGTTCATGTTATATGTTTAAAGACATGGATTTATCTTAAATCTGTGCAACTAAGATTCTAGTGATCCCATGTCACTAAGGATCTCGAATTCACGGTGAAACAAACACAACTTAATAGTAGATTATTCTCAAATCTAAGGTTTCAATATCTAAGTTATTCCCTCGATGTCATGAGATAGAGGGCCAGATTAACCTTTAAGTTGATTCTTAGCCTCGAAGAAACTGTACCTGGGAAGAGATTTTTCCAAATCTTCCTAAAATATTTCAATCCTTGCACCATTGTTGCTAAGCTCTAGCATGAATTAACCGATTCATGTTGAATCCTTTTGATTAGATGATTCAATGGCGCTCACATTTTGATTTTTAATTATTTTAAAATATTTCAAGATTCTTTTTTTTATATAGTTTCATTTATTTATCTTCAAAAATGTATATATAAGGAATTTGATTGCATGAAGAGTTTGAAGCAAATCCTTTATTGTACACATGTAAAATCAATGTTATAAAAATAGATTCCTCGATTGGATCGATAGGACCGCAAAATTTTAAAATATATATACATTTTTGAAGAAAAATAAATGAAACTATATAAACAAATCAATTGAACATGAAAAAAGAATCTTGAAATATTTTAAAATAATTAAAAATCAAAATGTGAGCGCCATTGAATCATCTAATCAAAAGGATTCAACATGAATCGGTTAATTCATGCTAGAGCTTAGCAACAATGGTGCAAGGATTGAAATATTTTAGGAAGATTTGGAAAAATCTCTTCCCAGGTGCAGTTTCTTCGAGGCTAAGAATCAACTTAAAGGTTAATCTGGCCCTCTATCTCTTGACATCGAGGGAATAACTTAGATATTGAAATTCTTCATTTTCTTTTACATCTCCATTCATCTGTATGGCCTTCATTTTCGATATGTAAGGCAGATAGTGCTTTAATCATACAGTGCCAACCAAATGCGTGAGCAATTTGGGTTTTTATTTGAATATCTAGTCGTTTATGGAAACAAAAATCTTTGAGTTAGTGGGTGCACTTGTAGGTGTTCTTAGCAATGTTGTAAAAATCGGTTTCGAAAATTGTTTAGGAGACTCAAGATACAACATCTCAACTGACACGTATTGGCACTTATCAGTATATATCGGCTATTTTTTTATTTTGTATACTAAAAATATGAGAAAATAATAATTTTTTCAATGTATATATCAGTTGTATGTGGTTTTATTTTGTATATCGTTTCTTCATTAGAGAGCTAAGGTAGGCTCAATCTCCCTCAAGCAATTGCTACTTGGATCACTATAGATATAAACTTTGAAAAGAACAATTTGATGCGCACTCTGAGTGTCCTTGCTACCAGGCAACTTTTTCTAGTGTCCTTGCTACCAAGCGACTTATGTATAAAACACGGAAATTGTTGCCCTTCGAGTATGAAAAGGTGACCTTTTCTCCCGACCTAATTGGTTTATAGAACCAATTTAGGTATTAATACTTAATTGGGTATTGGTGTTATGGATACAATTAAAGAGACTAATTTCTTAATGGGATTTTTTTTCTACTAATGGCATTTTAGCATGTTTATGAGAGTAATTTAAGATGGTGGTAGCTAAGGGCTGCTTAGCTGGCTAGTAATAAATTTTTATGGTTTATCGGTGAAAACTTGGTTCCAATTTTAACAATACTGAAAAGTTAGGTGTGTTTTTTAAAATTCCCCAAAAAGAAAACTAGAAATTTGCACCATATTAAATGTATTAAATGTGAAATTAAATGAAAATATCTCAGTTAATGGCAGACAATTTAAAGAAAGACGGCAATGATGCGCGCATTCATCACTTGCCTAATGAAGAAATATTAGGAAATAACATGGCACAAGAAAGCAATCTAGCTGACATTATTGTTTAAGTCAAAATGAAATAGCCACATGAAATGTATTATTGACATGATTGTTGATGACAAAATGAAAATGTTAGCAATATAAAATGAACTAAGGAAAGTTTTAGCTCCAAAAACATATAGGAATTTTAGATGGTAATGAATCATATTGGCATACAATGGGTAAACCGGATTATTTAATAATATCTTAGCCTAAAAGATAATGCCACATGAGCGGAGAATATAATAGTTTGATTCCTATTAGGATAAGAAAGATACTCCCAATTGTTTCATTAAACTATTAAGCTTGTGGATTACGTTGAAGTAACATAGCTGTGGCTGGAAATAAAAATGACATTGCGCTTGCCTTAGGAAAGATTCGCGGAGAAGTCATTTTATTGCTATTGGCAAGAAGAAGAAACTTGCACATGTTTTTCCTTTTTTATTTTTTTAAGGCGAGTTTTTATTTTATCTTGTATACTGGACTACTGGTTGAACTCAAATCCCTTTGTAAGGTGGACCGTTTTGCCACTCAATGTGATACAATATGCTTATTTTATATATATATATATGGGTAATGCCTCAAGATATATAGCTTGTATTATTTTGGAGAAGGAAAATCTGAATTGTGAATATATTGACCACCTAAAAGGTGAACATATTTTAAAATTCTGCCTGAATTTTCCAAGCTTGTTCTTGTCTACCTGAACAGGCTTCATATTTTCTTTGAACTCAAAGATTTTGAAAACAGCTCGATTTGAATGATTTAAGGTATAACTTGAAAATATTCAATTATGAATATTCTGATATTCCTCTCGAGAGTTTATAGACTATTCGTGTCCTCATTCACGGTTTTTCTTCCAGGTGTGGACTACAGCTGGCCAAAAGTCAACATACGAGTTTGACTTGTTTTTATTTTTATTTTTACGTTTTTATAATTATTAATTTGTTTGTGGGTACAATATTATTTTTTGCTTTTGGCTAAAAAAAATTTTTAATGCCAGATCAAGGGGGTGTTTGGTTGGCATCCTAAAATGCTGGTTTTTTGTCCGCAAAACTGTGTTTCAAAGTGTTTGAGTGACATCAAAATCAGGTTTGGAAAAAAAAAAACAAAACAAAACAATTTTAACAAAACCTTATTTTTCATAAGAGACTAAAAGCCTTATTCCCCCCCCTCAAAAAGAACTAGGCAGCAGTTCAGATGCCCACTTTCGAGTTGGGTTATTAAATTTTACAATTCGGGATCAAGTCATGCCCTGAGACGTACCGGATCGGTGTTAGCGTATCATTTGGGACGATGGGATCGGTTCCTTTATACCGCGCCAAAAGATGTAGAACCGGGTAAAAAAATTTCTCGAAAAAAGTGCGTTCTGGAGGGACGTCCGACGCAACCCTCCGGCTGTGAAACCATTGAGCCTTCCTCTTCCTTCTGCTCCGCCGCCCCACCGTCGTTCGTTGGTGGCCACCCTCGCTTCCCCTGAAGAAGTCACCATCGCCTCCCCAACCAGAAGGAAGGTATGCGCATCATTTCTCCTCTCTCTCTCTCATCCACTGAATGACCCAAAAATCGTCGGCGCCACTCTCTCTAGTTCTCATCCTCACGCTGAGGCCTCTCTCTTTGGTACATAAGTTACACATAAAATGTTTGATGAAGTGCATCAAGATATAAAATTAGTAGCAGTTTACAAAAACGATTGACGTTTCTAATCTAACCATTGTTTTGCTTGGGCCCTATTTTTTCCCTTCCTCTTCTCCCTTGGTTTCTCTCCCGCTCATTCACGCGGGGGATCCTCAAATTTTTATATATGCTAGTCCCTTTGATGAGATTATGCCTTCTTTATTTGGTTAACATTTTTGAGAAAATTTATTACTATTAAAACGTCTTTTTGTCATTGATTTGCTCTATTTCTTGGCTTGTTACTTGAAAGAGAGGCCCTGCTGTATAGATGAACTAGTGCGATGTCTGTCACTCATTAAGGCTGTGCCCTCACTTAACAAGTTCGTGAATCTTGAGACTGATTTTTCAAATACGTGGGTTTCACAAATCACAACCCCACATTTCCCTCTCTCTCTCTCTCTGTTTTTTGGTTAACACAAAATATACGTGCATCTGTTTCTTTTTACAGTGTATTGTTGGTTGGTATATAAATTTTGTTTACTGTTTTTCTCATGGTCGCAGCATCATAGAAAGGTTAGCTCTTCCCGACTGTTCACCAGAAAATCGCCGGTAAACGAAGTTTGTGAATTTGGCTGGACGTTGTTCGTGAAGCTTCCGTACCCTCTTCTGTTGAATTTGTGGAATTACTTTGATTGAACTTGTTGAATCTTGTGCACTTTATTAGTTGATGGGAGAAAATAACTATTGATACCATTAACTGGTCAGAATTATGCAAAAAAAGGCCATGAAAACCTCCTTGGAAACTGCATGGTTGTTCATACTTCATAGTGTTCTCATTTGTTTGCAAATCCAGTATTGTTCTTAAAGAAAAAGCTGCATCATCAAAGTCATTTTAAGCAGCATTTTGCTAATCTGTTTACAAATAACGTCTCGAAGTTTTAAACGGCAAAGTTTTTCTGAGGTATAATACTGCGAGTTTGAAAAAAAAAAGGTAAATTTTTAAAAAATTTTAAAAACTAAAAATGGAGAAAAATTAAAATGATTGAGAAACTAATAATACAAACATAAGTACGTTTGACAAATGAAAAATAGAAATTGAAAAAAAAAATTGTTTGACATTAAAAAAACTGAAAAAAACGCGAAAATTCGCATTCTTTTTTAACATTTTTTAAAAAAATGCATTTTTTTTAAAGTTTTAAAGGGATAGTTAATTTATCGCTTTTTTTTTTTGAAAAAAACGTATTTTTTGTTCAGAAGAACAACAATTACCAAAATAAGGTGGGCGTGGCGGTGATTTTAGGCAAAATCAGCACATAGAGGCCACCTAATCGTATCCTTGTTCTTGTTTTCTGCAGTTTGTATTACCTTTTTATGTTTCCCCCTTATCTTGTTGCATTTGACCATTGATTAGTGAAAATCCCCCTTCCTACTAAACATATTTTCCACGAGTGAGTTCGAGTCTTAGCTCGAGGGAACTGCTTGCAATTGTTTATGTCATAAGGGGGGGAGTTAAGCGCACACATATGGCCATTAGTTTTCTAAGTCATAGTAAATTTTGAAGAGATGAAGAAGCTGTCATTTCACTAAAATTATCACAGCCTACCTACTGCCACTGTTTGTTAGCAGTAGTACTCCGTATACTTGTTGAGCTAGAGGCTGAAACTAATATGCATTTTATATGTACTGACATGCACCAATTTGCTATATGAAACTGTTTGCATCAAGTTAATTTGCTACCTATGGAAGGTGTTGGCTTCTCCATTCTGAGATGCCTCTATGTGCTGAATTTGCCTCTTCGAGATGAAGGAATCTACCATAGTTCATCATCAAGTTGTGTATTTGTTAGTTTTCATTATCTAATTTTAATTTATTGCTTATCTAGTATTTTTCAATGTTTTTTTTTAAATTT
This sequence comes from Nymphaea colorata, assembly GCF_008831285.2. Taxonomy (NCBI): domain Eukaryota; kingdom Viridiplantae; phylum Streptophyta; class Magnoliopsida; order Nymphaeales; family Nymphaeaceae; genus Nymphaea; species Nymphaea colorata. The sequence goes on from NC_045140.1 coordinate 11,552,818, forward strand.
CTCATCTACTTTATTTTTATATAATTATCAGGATTATTTGTTTATTTTTTAAAAATTTGCCGTCTTTTTCCCGTTTTTCCTGAGATATATAACTTTGTTATACCCGTTTTTTTCCTCGCCGTACCAATACCCATACAAACTTTGTACAAGGAGAATCTGCAACTAGCAAATGGAGGTCTTGCTGCGAATCTAGAAGCTATTCAAATTGGGATTTAAATGATTTTGATAATCTATTGGCTTCTCAAATTGTTATTTTCCTGTTCGGTTTTCTTTTTCATGCAGTTATAAGAGTTTTCGCTTTGCAATAATATATTTCTCTTTCAGTTTAGGAAGTGGAGAGATTGTTCATTTGTCTGCTTGGCCAACTTCTCGCTTTTTCTACAGCCCATAGATCTTTCTTTTAATCTCCTTGTTGATCCGAGTAACTTTCATTTTTTTGGAGAAAACCATGCTTGATCTCAATCTTGGTTTTCCCTATTTTGGTTGTTTGCTTTTAAATGTTAGAATTTACAACAATGTCAGAATTTGGTTTATTTTATATTCACTGTGCAATTGAATTATGCATAAATGGTATTGGTAGGATGGGTAGATTTGATGAGAGATTTTTGGCATGTAGAAGGTATTGCTAGGACATATCAACTTGAGAATGATCTCACATCCTTTTGACTTGTTTCCAATACAATGTAATTGTCAATATAACTTGATTGTGAATACAACATGATTATGCAATTGAACTATGCATAGAAGGTACTATTAGGACAGGTCGATTTGAAAAGATTTTTTTTTTTCATGTAGAAGGGGTTGTTAGTAATTGTTGATTTGGGGATGGCCCCATGCTTGTTTGAGTTGTGTTCAATGTGATTTGATGCTTGTAGGTTTAAGTTGTTTTATTCATTGTCAATATAACTTGATTGTGGTTTGCATGTACATGTGTGTGTGAAAGTTGAGTAACACGAGTTAAATATGTTTCTTATATTACTCTTTACTTATATATTGGTTATTTTAGTTGTTTCTTTTCAATCCTGTCATTATTTAAATACTATATATTTCATAATTTTGATCCTAAAGATTAAGCTTCAATGCCTCACCTCATGATAGGTTCAAACGTCTCGCTTCGCCTCATCGCATTCATCTCATCACATTTAACAACGTTGCTTAGAAGGCTGCACCATTCTGAGAGGGAGAGAACTCTCTTTGCTTTCCCTTGTCCTCTTGCCTTCTTCCTCTTCTTGCTTATTTGTGCTGTCCTCCCCTGGTTGGTGGTAACAGAGATGAGGAAGCTAAAGTTTCATGAGAAGAAGCTGCTGAAGAAGGTGAACTTCCTAGAATGGAAGAGAGAGAACGGGCAGAGGGAGGCCCTCATCATGGGTCGCTACCATATCGTGGGTAGAGACGATTACAAAAAGTTAGAAACCTCTCTCTCTCTCTCTCTCTCTCTCTCTCTCTCCCCCCCCTCTTCCCTTATTTTTGGGAGATGTGTTTTTGTTATTCCATGTTACAAGGTTTCTTTATTAGGTTCTGTTTAAAACTATACCCGATTCTTTATGTTGGTTTGTTGATTTATTTAGAACTAAGAGATATGTGCTTCATATTTGAGCCTGCATATGTGTCTTCTTGGTACCTTCAACATAATCTTTATCAGTTCTTTTGTTTATTTGAATCAGAAATAGACAGAAGTTGTTTTCTGTTTGTTTATTTGATAAATCAGATATCCTTGTATGTGTTCTAGAATTTGGGTTGGATTGCTGCAGCATCTGCTTCTTATAGCCTAGATTTAAATATCAATGATATAGATAGTATTCCACACAAAGTGAATCTAAATGGTAATAGTCAAATGAATATATAATGCAAACTACAGCACATGATAAGGAGTTCAGCTTTTGTGTTTGAATTGCTTGTAGCAGAAGGTGAAAAGCAGGAAGGAGGAATATATACAATTTGATAGCTAAATTGCTTCTTTCAGTGTTTCTATCTTATTTTCCCTTCTGGGTGCTGATTCTAATAATACAAAGCAAGACGATTAGTAACATGAATTTCTATGTTGTTGGTTTAGATACTTGAAAATTTGTGGAATGGTGACGAAACTTGTGAACATATTGAAGCAGATTGATCCTAGAGACCCTTTCAGGATTGAGATGACAAATTCGTTGTTGGAAAAACTGTAAGTTTGCTGAAAAAGTTTATGTTTTGTTACATGGTGCATTAATGGTCTTATTTACTTTACATTGTTCTCTTAGTTTTCTGTGTAGACAGGTAGAACTACTTTTGAAAAGTCACTAACACTTAGAGATACGTTGTCACAATTCATACCCATGCCATTGTTCATAGTTCAGTGCCTCTTGTAGTTCTTGAAGCATAAAATTTAGGCATTGCAGTATCTTAAATGAGATCTGATTGTTCAAAATGTAATTGGAAGGCCATGTGCTAGATTGCTATTTAGGTTGTGTAAACAATGAAAGTTCAATAACTAAAAAGTGGAGCCAATCCCAGCAAACAACTAAGCTGATCAAGCAGTCAGTGTCTGCTGGAACTGACATCTCCAGTAATATATTGAAGAAAAGGTACTTGGACATATAGTTGATTTATCTTGGACTTTTTAGTCCTCCATTTTGCTGCAACTGAATGAGGAAAGAATCATGTCATTGCAAGGTTTTGAAAATATTGCAAGTTGGCAATGTTAAGCGATTTAGTCAGAGACTCAGAAGACTTAGGTGGTACCCCTAGTTGGGGCCTGGCCCTAGATAGGTGCTCAGGCAGAAAGTAGTTGGCATAGAGAGAAAAAGGGTGTGAAAAAAAGGAACATAAAGAAGGAAGAAACAGGAAAATAGGAGAATGTAGGAGAAGGGGGAAATGGAAAAAGGAAGGAGGGGCAAGGCAAGGGTTTCAACTTTTAAATAAGCACATTATTAAGAATACAAATTTGCTTTTTGTTCTTTCTCCCTAGTTGAAAATCTGATATTCAGATTCTATCTGTGAAATGCAATCTCATGACAAACTGAACAGCTTGTTTCTCCAGGACAATTCTGAAGATATCAACGTTTAAATGAAAATAAAAATTTTAATAAAACTTATGTGGATATATAATATACATGTAAATAGATGTTTTCTGTTAACAAGAACATGTTGAGTTAAAAACTTGATATTTATAGGCAATCAGTTACCTAGACCTTTTTCAATTTTATTTTCAGTTTCTGAGAAATGATCGTAACTGATACTTGTGTCTATGGTTGGCCATTAATGATTCACATACATAAAAGTTGTTTAGGGTTCCATTTTGAGGGCAATATTGGGTATGCTGTTGTTATGTTCTCTTACGCTTGTGTATCTTTTTCTGTCCCTTAAGAATGCTTGTGTATCTTTTTCTGTCCCTTAAGAATCCATCTGATAGCATTTTGATGTGTTTAAGGGTTCTTCTGTTCTTTCTTGGACTCAAAGTTTGTGAAGTTATTGTTTTACATGAAAGTTATGGATCAAATTAATTAAAATATCTGTTTTTTTCAACATATTGTGCTAAAAGAGGAAAAATAAGGGCAAACAATAAAATGTGAAAAACTTGCAGTAGTGTAAAAAAATCTCCAACATATGACATTCTATTGCATTTCTTTGCATATTTTCAAATAAAAACATGTCATATATTTGTTTTTTTTTTTGTTTCTTTTAACATTTTAATAACTATTTTGAATTTTTACCAACGCTTTCATAAGAAAATTAATGTAACACTCAAAATTTTCATATTTTTTCTTTTATTTTACATTTGTTTATTTTTGAATTCTTGATGTTTTTCTGAGCAAAACAAACCTCCCGATTGGTACCTCAGGAAAACCTATCAAGCAATATTTGTGACAATGCAACATTAAAGTGTCCTAGATCAAGCAAATGAGATTTTTTCTTTCTGTTTACCTTTGTTTGGGGATAAAATATGAATTTTTGATGAAAATATTAAAAAAATGTGCAAAGAAAAGTGCCCATGATCGGTGAATGGCAAGTGCTTGAGAGTTCAGAAGGAAGGTTGATGTTGCATTTGGACCAACATGGTCATTTCTAGTCAACAATGTGAAAACTTCTGTAACCACCTTTTCATAAACTTGGAAAGGTTCTTCCTCTGAACATCATAATTTTTGCTAATTTTATTTTCAGCTGAAAAAATTATGCAAGATAAGATTAGATGAGGTCTGTAGTGTAACAGGGTGATTAAGCTAAACATCTTTCTTGCCATTAAATGTATACTCAAAATTGGTTCATTTGTTTGTGTAAAAGCTTTTGCCCAGTCCGGATGACTATTGTGGTACACTGATTAATGTACAAAATGCATAATCATATCACTTAAAGGTTCCTGCCTTCATCTGGGGAAAGTTTCTATCAATATTCAAGCAATATTGCTTTGTTTCCTGATAAAATATCATTTAGAAGCTATTTAGCTTCTAACTTAATTCTGATGATCTTTTCCATGGGAATTACAGCTATAATATGGGTGTTATACCAACCAAAAAGAGCTTGACTTTGTGCGATCATCTGTCAGTGTCTTCCTTCTGCAGGTAATTCAAACATGGACAGAATTATGTTGTTATGCACACATTTCTGTTACACATCTCTTAGGGCATGTTTGTTTTGGTGACGTTTAGAAGTCATGCTCTATCCTTTTCTTATTTTGTATAGCCTGTAATTTTTCTGTCCTGCGACAAGGAATCACAAGAACCTGTTCAAATTGAGGAATCAAGGGGAAAAAACATGCCTGTACTGTTAATCTGCAACTATATGAATAACCACACAATAATTTTTGGCAGGAGAACTAATTACCAAGTGGTCATACTTTCTGTTATATTTTTTTTTCTGTCCATTTTATGTCTTCGTCCCTGAGCTACTCTGTCCTTTGCATCTCTTTGATTTGCACATAAGTTAATTTATGAAAACTACAAAATTCTTGCTCTCACTATCTTGGCATTAAGACATCTTAACATGGTCAGCTTTGCTTTTATAGTATTTGTCTCTGGTTGACCATCTGTTCTAACTTGGACTTATCAAAATCAAATCAGAGTTTGGTGGGCAGATCCCAAATAAAAAGCAAGAAATTACCTATTTAGATGTCAAGAAGTGATCTTTTGTGCGAGAGTTGCATTGTATCTGGTCTATCTTATCATTTCTTATACCAGATCATGCCAGTCCTAGATACTGAGACACGAATGGACATTTCAGAGACAGTAAACTAAAGCGTCATTTAAAGATCTTGTCTCAGATACTCTGGAAACTCATATAATCTTTTTGGAGAAATTCATTACTGCTGCGGGATGCGAACACTTAATGTAGTAGTAGTATTGCGTAACAAAATTATCCATTGAAACCTTAAGAACTGTGGCTAGTTAACAATTTAGTCAGATAATCATGATATAATTAAGAATACATCTTTATAGGCATTTTCATGAAAATGCATGTATATTATTGCTTTGTGGAAATTTGTGCTAATTTGTTTGTTAATATACTCTTAGCACGTCTTTTCGAGACTGTCAATATGGGTTTCAAGTAAAACATGCCTGAAATGATATTAAACAACGATATGCCTGTAAGCTTACCCATATTCCAAGATGTTTGGTTGCAATTACTTTTTTGATTGGCAAGCTGAGGTTCGATGAGTTAGCCTGAGTATGTAAGTTTTGATCTCCTTCAGTATTAATTAAGGCTTAAATCTGACAACTGGCCATGTGGAGGAAGCTCATGTTGGCTTTTAGGTATGAAGAACCTCCGAAAGTTTTTGTAACTCTATGCTTGGTGTATCTACAGGCGTCGGCTAGCTACAGTTTTGGTGAGATTGAAATTCGCAGAGCACCTCAAAGAAGCTATCACATACATTGAGCAAGGCCACATTCGTGTAGGCCCTGATACTGTCACAGATCCTGCATTCCTTGTGACGAGGAATATGGAAGATTTTGTCACTTGGGTAGATTCCTCAAAGATTAAAAAGAAGATTATGCAATACAATGAAAAATTGGATGATTATGATCTGCTAAACTGAGAACCACAGAAGTTGTCCGATTCACATTATTTTGTCACGCTGTTTGTATAGTTCAGGTTAGTCGGCAGAGAAAGTGGAACTTTATTGAGAAGGTTGTTTTTTGTCGGAAGTTTGTTGAAAGGTTAGGTTGTTTTTTGTCCTTTGTTTCCATGTATTCAGTTGAGTTTCAGGAAATTCTCAAATTAAAACACTGTCTCTCTCTCTCTGAAGAAATGAAGTGCCTAAGAGAAGCCAAGATACAAATCTATTTTAGGCTTCAGTACAATTTAAGATAAAATGCCTTCTTCCCCTTCAGTTAGGTCTTCTTTCCTGACGAAAGAGCATTTATGATCTTTATCTGAACTTAGTCAGCTGTTCGTCCCTGTGCACACCGTGGTACGTCACCTCGTATGACCATACATTTCCTGTTCGCAGCATGGGCAGCATGGTTTAGTTGAAGGGTCCCCTATTCCAAGAAACAAGTATTAGGACCAGTGTTGTAAATAACGGTGTCGGTATCGTAATGAGTTTGCTCACCAATACGTAGGCTGGTGTTTGGCGGTTTATATAGTCTTATTTTTTTTTTCATTTTTTGAATTTAAAATATCAATGTTGTTAAGTGCATTGATGCGATGCGCTAAGCTTGTGAAGCGGCACGATTTATATAAGCATCAGGATAAAAAATTTAAAAAATTTCATGTATATATAATATCCACAAAAATAATGTCAAAAATAAAAAACATCAAAAAACAAAAAAATATCTAGTAGTTGTCATTTCCATGCACGGTGGAATCAATGGCACTTGTTGAGGATTTAAAGTTCTAAACTAGGTTACAAAGGAAGAGGATGCGGGCGTGGGTTGCTACTCAAAGTGATGTACTCCTTCCGTAACAGTACTTAATGTTTCGTTCATGAAACCCTTTTTCTGAACCTCATGCTTATAGGAACTCAGCTCAACACAACCGTTTTTTAAACCTTGTTTTGAACTTTTTTTTAATGTTTACTTAAACCCTTTTTTTCATCCTGTTTTTCCGTTTAACCTTCTGTTTTTTTTATGTTTACTTACCATTGGACTGTCCTTTTGCGATCTACCAGTGATATGGGTTTATTCCTTTTTATTTTCAGAATTAGTTTAAAATATTCAAGTTACTTTTATAATTGAACAATCAAAAACATAAGCAAACACAAACATGTACGAGAGATTATGCATATTATATGCCATGTCATTAAGCAAACTAATTTAACAGCAATATCAGAACGTTAAAGCGTCACAAAAAAATTAAAGCGTTGCAAAAAAAAAAAAGGTGTCTGTGCCTGACGTATGTTGATGGGCATGCATCAGGCACAAATTGTGATGCATGCGCATCACAGGGGTCATGCGCACACATCAGGTTGACTGAGCATCACCCCCATGATACAATGCGTTCATGGGGATGATGGGATTTGATGTGCATGCATTACATCTAATAACATTGTAAAATATAGTTTAGAATATTTTAAATTGATTTAAAAATAAAAGCATTACAAAGAGCACTGATGACAGAACGGAGGAAGACGGACAATGACAACACTTCTAGCAGTGTGGGTGTTCCTTGTGAAAGGTTATGAATTCAATCCATCTTGCTTCACATTTGCATGTTGCGGCTTGATTTAGGTTTGGCAAGAGTAGCAAACACCCGCTTAATGGATGAAAAGGCATAACCAGTAGTTGGTGTAACCCATAGCTGCAAATTAATGCATGATAGCAACCTGCCGCTGCTATCAGCACCGCCGCTGCTGGTTCAACAACCAGTCCAAGCAGTGCAAATTGTTTTGATGAAGAGGATGTAAAAAGTGGGATGAAAAATCAAACAGTTTGTCTAAGCTACTACTAGGAGAATCAATCCTCCATGGCAATGATGGACAGAAGGGTCTACCAACTGGTTGGGTTGATGCAGGCTCAAGGTCTTCCAATACCCACTATAGCAGAAAGTCTTCTAGTTTGTGTACTTTTCCCCGATTAGTTTGGATCAAGAAAATGAAATTCAAACCAGACAATGTGAATTTAAGGAGACGAAAGTTACATATGCTTTCAAATAGAAAAGTTGCATATGAAATAGACAGGGCAAGCAGAGCAGATTCCCAGTATAATACTCCTGTTAGGTCTGGATTGGTCCCAAGTGAAATTCAGACAACTAGTTCTTCTAGGACTGCAAGATTGATTGAAAAAGGAAAAAAAGATAGGTCCTTTACTCCACTACCAAGAAAGGGGAAAAAGAAAAAGAAAAAGAAAAATTTATTTTGGAGCTTGCCCAAGAATGCGGCATCAAGTGATTATAAATAGGACGTCTTGGTAGATCACAAAGAACTGTGACGATTACTGCTACGGAATGGTAAGAGCAGGCAGTCTGCATTCGGTAGAATGTCAGAAACAGAGTGAAGAGATAGGCCTCATAAAACGTGCATTAAATGAAGGACACCAATGCATCCCTCTGCTCTTTAGCTTGACTCAGTAGATCCATGGAAGTGGTCCATTCTTGTGGCTCAGCTTGAAGACTCAAGATTTGACTTGGTTCAGGGAAGTAGTGAAGAGAATTAATCTGCATTGATTTTTCTAGAGCCCACAGTGTGGCCTTTTAAGACCTGAAAGTTGAGAGTTGAGACCCCAACTTTCCATTGGCCTAAAACAGAGTTCTCACTTCGATTCAAGGTCTGAAAACTTGGTTTTTGACTGTCACCATTATTTCAATCCCATCAGAATGCTGACAGCTAACTAAAGATCCATGCTATGAATAGGACAGATAAACAAGTTATGCAAGAGAAGAAAAGCTTCATATACTTGGCTAGTGGATAGTTGACTTTAAGAAATTCAGGTTGAAGAAGGTTAAGAATTCGCAAATTGGGTATGAGTCTCCTTAGCATGGTCTGACAAACCCCAGCTTGTTAACTAATACAGAAAGGGGCTATATGTATGAACTGAGTACAGACCAGTTTTCTATTTAACTCGCTGACCCATGACCCAATAGTCAGCCGATCTGAGTTCGATTCATGGGTGTGTCAACTGTGCTTTAAAACGATCTTAGAAGGAGAAATGTCTTAGGCAACGACAGGCCGCAATGCTTCTGAACCTTTTACAAGATAAGCAAGTCCCATTAGGAGAGTTGCAATTTCTTGAGGACCAATGGGGAAAGGGATCCAATTACCATTTTCCCACAAAGCCATCCAAACAAATCAATAGAACATGTAAACAGTCGGCTAGGGAAGATCAGAGAGAGACATTCTCAATGGGCGCACTAGTAAAAGAAGACATTTCTTTCCAATTGAAATGTACATCTCATCACATGGACCTGATGGCACTGAAATAGAAGGCCTTTTAAGAAGTACTTCTCCATAACCACTAGACTGCCCTCAGAACAGGCATTGGACTTAAAATCTCTGCTATTGGACCGACGAATCCATGAATGATTTTGAAGACTTTTTGGAAACCAAGAGCAATAACTGCATATTGTATCAGAGTGCCACTTACTGATCAATAGTAATGGCACATAACTAACATGAGATGTCAGAAAGTCGTAGTTTTGGCCCACTGGCAGCTTGGGGCTCCATTGAAGATTCAGTTGGATATGTGATTGTGCCTGCCAAACCAAATTCGGCTGGGCATGCGCACATGCCTTTTACCAAGGGCTGACTGGTATACGGATCCAGTTAGAGAAAGTGTGCAGCAATAGTGGGTTAGCAACAATCTAGATTCTTCTTGGTGAGGGACCGATGTGATGCCTATCTACCGAAGCTTGATCTGGTTCTGAATCCAAAAAACTGAATATGATATGGTAATATAAGAGAGAGAGAGAGAGAGAGAGAGAGAGAGAGAGAGAGAGAGAGAGAAGAACTGAAACAAGTTTTTTCTTTTGCACATAAATATTCAATAGAAATTTAAAACAGACCAATCTGGTATGATCCACGAACTACCAAGAAATTATGCTTAAGTACAACAACACACCTGATTAAGTGAAACAGCAGATCATGATCTGACTCATGAGTATAATATAGTAATCTCAGATATTCTTAGTCAAGGATTCAAATTCTAAAATTAGTTGTGAAGTTCGGAGGTTGGATTATATGACCCGCCACAGTGCCTCATCTTTAAACTGTTTGTGTTTTTAGAATGCATATTTTTGAAACACGTAACTTAAGAACATTAGGCTCTTAGTATAAAAAAAACATGATGTGATTATAAATGATGTTCCTAAACTAGTTATCAATCAAATAAAGAACAGACTTATACCACGTTTTCTGAAACAAGGCCATTGTATTTTTCATAGGACTTAACTTACTATAGGTACCAAAAGGAAAGTGCCATATTTCATAGGACTTAACTTACTATAGGTACCAAAAGGACATCGCTCAGGACGTAGGTAAACCCAAACTTGTTGACCCACTTCAAAATTGACATCTCGACAACTCCAATCAGCACGGGACTTGTAGGTTTCATAGTTCTCCTGGAGCTTCTGCTTCACTTGACTATGGATATCACACATATATTCAATAGCATCTAGTGCCATCAGAGCATGCTCTCCAGCACATGGTACTGGGGATAAGTCAACAACATGGTTTGGGGACCGACCATACATCACTTGAAAAGGAGACTTCCCAGTGGAATGGTTAACTGAGTTATTATATGCATACTCAGCTTGTGGTATCACTAAGTCCCAGGATTTGGTGTTTTCTCATACATGATACCTAAGTAAGTTTTCTAAAATCCTATTAACTACATTGGTTTGGCCATCGGTCTGGGGGTGTAAGACTACTAAATTGAAGTTTCGTATTAAGCAGAGACCATAGGGAACACCAGAAATGACTCAGGAACCTCGTATCTCGATTTAATGTGATTGAATGAGGAAGTCCATGAAACCGTGCCACATTTTTGAAATAATAAGAGGCAACCAATGACGCATCTGTCGTCCTCTTGCATGGAATGAAAACGGTCATCTTCGAAAATCTGTCTACAACAACCATGATTGAATTCACTCTACGGATCGCCTTGGGAAGTCCAACGATGAAATCCATAGAAACATGCTCTCAGGGCCTATCTAGAATAGGTAGGGGAGTATAGAAGCTATTATTTTGACTATGCCCCTTTGCAATTTGGCAAGTACGACACCATTGAACAAACTTGATGACATCCTTCCTCATCTTGGGCCAGTAGTAGCGTTCATCTATAAAAGAATATGTCTTGTCCTGCCCAAAATACCCTGACATTCTATTACCATGGAGTTCTGCAATAAGTTGTAATCGTAATGAATATTGAGAGATACACAACTTATTCTCACGGAAAATGTAGCCATTGTGAATGGAAAATTTAGAGTCTAGAGGTTGAGACACACTAGAACACTTAGACCAAATGTGGCTGAAGTTCGGGTCAGCATGATACATGTCCTTACAACTTTTAAATCCGACTACCTCCATAGAAATGGACATAAGTAGGTTGTTCTTTCTACTAAGGGCGTCTACAACTCTATTGAGCTTTCCTGATTGATGGCGAATGGAGAAGTTGTACTTTTGCATGAAATTAACCCACTTGATGTGACGAGCACTCATCTTCTTTTGGCGATGGAGATACTTAAGCGCTTCATGATCTGTAAACAGAACAAACTCTTTGTAGATTAAATAGTATCTCAAATATCGAAGGGCCCGTACAACAGTGTAGAACTCCAAGTCATAGGTAGAGTATTGACATTTTGCTTCACTTAGCTTCTCACTATAGAAAGCGACTGGCCTCTTGTTCTGACTAAGAACAACTCCAATTCCAACCTTGGAGGCATCACATTCTACCTCAAATACCTTAATGAAGTCTAGTAAAGCCAATACGGGGGCATGAGTCACCCGATCCTTGATATTGCGAAAGGCATCCTCGGCCGTTTTGGTCCACTTAAAAGTCTTACCCTTGAGACACTCTGTGATAAGAGTCATAATGGTGCTAAAGTTTCTAATGAATCTGCGATAGAAAGTGGCTAGACCATGAAAGCTCCTGACATTGCTTACTCTTCTCGGCATTGGCCAATCTACGATAGCTTGCACCTTAGAGGGATCAGCCTGCACTCCTTCTGACGAAACAATGAACCTCAAGAAGACAAGGTTCAAAGTGAGGAAACTACATTTCTTGGCATTGACGAACAACTTTTCCTTACGCAAGGTCTCTAGGACTTGACGCAGGTGGCTAAGGTGACCAGAAATTGTGAGGCTAAAGTCCAGAATATCATCGAAGTACACTACAACAAATTTTCCAATGTATGGCCGAAGGACTTGCGTCATGACGCTCATGAAGGTGCATTTGACAACGCAAATGGCATAACTCACCATTCATAGAGTCTATCTAGCGTTTTAAATGCAGTTTTCCATTCATCTCCTTCCCAAATTCTTATATGATGGTATCCACTTTTCAAATCAATCTTCGAGAACACTTGAGCTCCCGCTAGCATATCCAACATATAATCCAATCTTGGAATGGGGAAACGGTACTTAATAGTGATCTTATTGATAGCCCGACTATCCTATCCACGCACATCCGTTTCGTGCCATCTTTCTTTGGGGGTCAGTAAAGCTGAAATTGCACACGGACTAACACTCTTTCGAATGTGACCCTTTTGCAACAATTCATTCACTTGCCTCTGCAACTCAGCATACTCAATGGGGTTCATCTGATAAGCTAGTAAGTTGGGTAAACTAGCACCAGGAACAAAGTCTATAGCATGTTGAATATCCCGGTTTGGTGGCAATCCTGGAGGTAGATCGTCTGACATAATGTCTTGAAACTCAGAAATGAGTGGCGCTGCATCTTTTGGAATGTCTGAAGAGATCAAAGACACGGGTTTAACAATCAAAGCATAGCAAACTCCATCTTCGTTACAATGATCCAAGAATTCTTTACGAGATCGCCCCACTAAACTGGATGGTTGTATTGGACGACCAACTTGTTGTGTTGTGGTTTCCTTAGTGGGTAGCAAAACAACCTTCCGGCCCTTAAACCTAAATGAGTAGGTATTCTTGTGCCCATCATGAATAGTCTTTCAATCATATTGCCAAGGTCGACCAAGAAGGATGTGACATGCATTCATTGGAACAACGTCTGCCGACTTGTGGGCAGGGATGAAGCCCTGGCTGTTGTTCCCACGTGACGAAGGGAGGAGGACACCCCAGATGGATGCAGGGGAACTCCGGTGAGGAGTCTTGAGGCTGGGTAAGGTCCGCCAACCAGCGATGGAGCTCCGGCAACACTCCCGTCAGATGTAGTTCCTGTCCCCCCCAAAATCCCAACGCCTCTCGCGACGAGTTTCTGCAACTGCTCAACTCCTTCATCTTCCAACGCAGGAAGCACCAGGTGATTTTGTGCTTTATTTTCTGTTGCCTGCCAAATAGAACAGAGCATTCCTCTGAACTCATCGAACCTTTGAGCCATGAAGTTGAGCTCCTTGGTTGCAGCAACGGGATCCTCCCTCATGTGGGCAATCTCAGAATTGTGCTTCGCCATTGTCTGTTGTAGATTTTCTTGACTTTCTTCTTCCGATTGCATGATTTCTATTGGATTTTCTTCATTTACGTTCGGTGCAAACTCTGCAACTTTTTCTTCTGTAGCAGTAGCATAGTTTGCCTTTTCCTTTGCTTCTTTTGCAGCCATGGCACGACAGGGCAGGGACGAGCCTCGCTCTGATGCTAGTTTGCACCTCATGATCCGTATACAAAATCACTTGGGCAAGGAAGACAACTTAAAACAAAAGTAACTTTTAACTTCATTCGACATCAACCGTATACAAAATAGCTTTGTCATCCATTTATACGGACGAGAATAGAAACGGGTCGGGTCCTGAACAAGTGCCCGAATTCAAACAGACCCACTTAGATACAAAATGAATATACTAACAAAATGGATAACGAAATAACATATGTAAACCAAATTTACATTTCAACCCTTGGTCCGCCTCGAGTATCTACGTAGAGGAACCTCCTCTCGCGTAAGCTCTGGGTCCACAGAGGATCCCACCACTGAAGCTCATGTACGACACTAATGCCCAAAGGTGAAACCTGAGGTGAGGAACTGGACCCAGGAGAGTGACGGGTCTGGTCCTGCCCTGCATCACTGAGGAAATGGTGGCAGAGAGCTTTAGGGAGACATCGAAGAGTCTCAAGTAGAAAGGCATGGAGAATGAGGAGTCTTGTCCACACAGCTTTGGGTAAGGGCAGTTTGTCCCCTCCTTGATGCGATTTCTATCCTGGAACGTGACGGGTCTTGCAAAGAGTAGACCTAAACCAAGTTTTTGATAATTATCCAACATCTTAAGCCTAATATGATTGTTCTACTTGATACCAAACTCATAACAGAATGTATCCACAAGTTCCATTTGAAGGCTCTGAACTATGGTTTAGTCTCCAATGTATTAAGGGGAAACCTACGGGCAAGAGATATGGCCTTCTGGAAGCAGTCCAGTTATTCTAGAATAAATTCTGGAGTCATGCCCACAAGAAGGTTTACTTGAACATAAACTAGGAGTTGTTCAATCAATGAGTGAAAATTTATTTGATTTTTTCAATCTTAAGGATGCAATTTTTTTGAAAAATGTGATTGCCATTATTAGAATATCTTTTAGCACAAACTTTCTATTTTTACTTATGATGTATATAAAATTTAAATGACAAAAAAATTATTTAATCTAGTCATTGATCTGTAGTCTTAAAAATTTATAATTCTAGAAAATTACCCCAATTACGGCCTCAGATTTTCCAACAACTACCAAATAAGGATCTATATTTACCATTACCCTTTAAATGTGATTTGAGGTAAAAGAAAATCATAGTAATCTAATCTCTTTGCATGTTTTCTGCAAAGTAAATAACTCATTTTTAACTTCAAATAATAATAGAAAAAATTCAAAATTTTACATTTTAACAATTACAATTTAATTAAAGGCTACTTCTTGGCAGTTATCCACAAATGTGATGGAAAATTATGAATCTTAGGTCAGAGTTTAGGTTTTGAATTGAGATCCTTTGTTCAGCCTTAATTTTGTTTGAATCTCTTTCATGCCACAAAACATTCAATTATCTCTTTTTTCTAATCTTTGTTTTAGTAATTTTAACAACCAAATATCTGAAAATGATATTGCATTAAGATTACAGACAGTTTCCAATAAACAAGGAAATGTGAACATGATACCAATGGTGTTAAATAAGTGAGAATATGCTTGAATTTATTGATTTCAATTGGATTATGTCTTTTCAAAATTTCCTATGGTGTAGTTTGGTGACAGTAACACATTGTTACTATCCCTTGAATCCACCTCAAAAAATGGCATATTCATGGAAAACTTGTTACATTATTCCATGAATATGTCCCTTATTTTAAGTGGATTTATAGAACAATAATAGTGTATTCATGTTGCCAAATGGCTGTATATATACAAATTTAAAAAGTAAAAGTTGACATATTCTAGTAATTTTAATATTATTTATTTGTAATTTCAATTTTCTCTCTTTTTAGGTAAATAAGTATATAACTTGAATCTCACAAATAATTTGGTTGTTATTATATTTTGTTGATCTTTTTGAATCTTTCTGTTGACTGATTTTTTAATAGAAAAATCTATTGGAGGCCTGGCCTATGTTCCTTTTATTGCATTTAAAAAAAGAATTTAATATGCTCATGCCCATACATAAAAATGAAAGACCAAATCTTTATTTGGGCACAATCTTCTACATTTCATTATCAACCTTGCTTGAAATAAATAGTTAGAGCTATGCACCTTCTTAATTGAGGGATGAAGGAGAACATGAGAATCAAGTCTTCTTGAAATAGCTACAAATTGTCAGCCTCCAGACAACACATGTCTGACTAAAGAACATGATGTGATCAACACTTTTCATGTAATATTTATACAAGTGGTGATGATTGTTGCTTGGGATTTATGGAGCTATAAAAACCTACTAGTGCATGGAAAAGTGCCAAGTTTATTGGAAACTAAGTTTTAGGGATTTGAAAAAAATGTATTAATATGTTCTATGCTTGCCTTGACTCTATCATTTACTCCTCTCAAAGAGAATAGAATGTGTGAATGAAGATTGACATTATCACATATAGGATCATTTGACAATGAGAATAATAACATACTATTCCCTTAATATGCCCCAAAGGTTTGGTAGATTCAAAACAATGTATTACCATTCTTATTGCCAAACAACACATGTGGATAGTTGATCATACACAATCACTAGATATGCATCCAAATTGTCTCACCTATTCTATTAGTGGGAGTGGTCTTACCTTTGGAATTCAACATAATGTAGTGGATTTTGATTGACTTGGGCTGACAAAGATATGTAGAAACTCAACTTTCTCATATAGGCTGACACTAGTTTCTTGAACAACTTAGTTGAGTCCTTGCAATAGTTCTTTGAGGCTCTCTATGATTGACATCAAACAACTAAAAGCAGTTGAGATGGCAAGGTTGGGAATGATGGGTAGAGGGCTTGTAGCTCCTCATTTTAGTGGTTTGCTGACCATAAAACATTGTCTGGCTTTTCTTATAGAAAACTTCTAAAAGAAAAATGTCCTTATGTTCGCACCCCACTCCTTTTTTCAAGGAGGTCGAAATGCGAGTCATCAAAATTCTTTTAAAATTGGGGTTTTGAGAAAATTTTCAAGAGAAAGGGATCCGCTCGTCGGTACGAGGTCCAACCATTCCTGCCGCCTTTAACAAGGGTAATTAGACCAAGGACTAAGGATCATTTGGATCATATACGAGTTATTGATGTAAGTCCTATATGTTTATGCATTGAGGTTTTGGATTCAAGAGCCGAAATTCATTTTTTTGAATAAATGAATTTGAATATTGGGGGTTTTCAAGTTGGTTTAAAAACTTTTGTTTTGGTGTTATTTGAAACACATAATTCTTGAGGATTTTTGAAGATTTGGAATTGAGTTCTTTGTTGTGAACTCTAGATGATGATGATCATCTTAAGATAAAAATTGATTTTGAACTCTTCTTTTGTCAAATCATGTGATTTGAAGAATTCATTCTTTTGAAAGAACATAGGTTTCAAATTGTTAGAAAACATGTTTTTCAAATGCACTTTGGCCAAAAGGTTATGAATGCATTGCTTGTGTTTTCTTTTGAAGTTAAGTGAGTTTTACAAATTCTCATTGCAATATGACTTGGTCACTTTTTGCAACTTAAATTTGAATCACTTAATTCTTTGAGAATGTGCATGTGGTGCCATTGATTTTGAGTGAAAGTGAATGCATGAAACGAGAATGGAAACTATATGGAGCATTCATTCTTCTCTCTCTCATAATCCCTCAAGATTCATTCATATGAAACATACATTCTTCACTCCCTCATAATCTCTCAAAGTCCGTATTGCACGTCATACAATCTATGCATGAAGATTGATTAAAATGTACGACTTTTTCTATATGTGCTCATTATATGATTAAGCACATGAATTAGAGATGTAGTCCATAAACTTGAGGTTTGACATAAAATTATCAAAATGGTGAAAATATATAAATGATGTCAAGTTAAATCTTTGAAATGGATGGGAGACGTGGAGGACATCCACTTTTGTCTCAAAATAGCTAAAAATCAGACATTGTGTTGATTTAAATAGCTGAAAATTGTCGACATTGATTCCAATAAATATGTTGTTTCTTAGATGGAAATGACAAGTCTTTCAAATAGATTCAAATTCCAGATTTGATAGTAATGAAATCGTCAACTCTTTTGGATGATTATAGGATAGTTGGTATTTCAAATATGTAAACTTTGACATTCTTAAACCAATTCCTATGAAACATGATCTGATTTCAACAACATACATACATCTTACGTATGGATTTGCTGAAATTAAGTAAAAATGAAATGAAAATGATTCATAGTCTTGCACTAGGAAAATCAATAAAAATGGCCCATTTCCTTAAAAACCGTTTTGAAAACATGTTCCAACCTGATTTTAAGGGAGGAATGTAATTTTTGACAAGAAATCGGATACATATATGTACATATATAACAATGTATACATATACGTACATTACTTTTCAAAATGAAATTTTATCAAGGGACCGCATGACTCATGAATCATGATGATTCATGGCTGGGTTCTTTTATGGAGGAAGATTGAAAACTTGTTTCAAATCTTCCCTACTACCCTTGATTAATTAAATTGAAAGACATGAATCAAAATGACTGTGAATAAGAAAGAAAATAAAACAATACTCAAGCTTATTCGTCATCATTTCGCCATGCAATGGTGGATCACATTCATAAAACGTATCCATCCCTTATAGGCATTTTCATCATATACGTGATGTAGCAAAATCACTCTCTCACCGTGGGATTCTCTCATAGTATGGAGTTCAAAATGGTATTAAGTTGATTCCTTTGAAAGGGACGTGGCCTTGGGGCCCATTTCAAAATTTGATACTTGGGTTCATATTTAAGAAAAACCGACATATGCATGCATTATGCATTAACATGTATATTGAAGCGTAGGTTTCCCTTAGCTGGACATCATTCCCAGCTGTAAGCAAATGAAAATAAACCCTCCCACGAATTGCTGGAATTAAAATAAATCAACAATAAGCTAAAGTAGAAGAGAAGTGAGTTAAGATCACCTACCTTGCGGTCGGTCTTGATGTTTGTCCTTCGTCTTCACTGGTTTTCTAACTCAAGCAATCCTAAGCAAGAATCCAACCGTGGATTCAAGCTTAGCAAAGCTAGAATAAGAAATAGCTTGCTTGCTGGAATTTGGAGTGGTAAAGAGGGCTTCTCACCACGAAAATCCTAAGTAAGGGTTCACTTAAGCACCCTAACTTAGCAAAATCAATGGGGAGAATAGAAGAAAGTGAAGAAGAGAATGGGAGAAAAAGGGGAAGGGGGCTTGGACGAACCTCTTCTCTCTTCCTTGGCTTCTCCCTCCTAACTCCTTGGCTGCAGCAATTTGATAGAATGCTCCAAAATTTCGTCCTCCCCCTTGGTGGCCAAGGGGAGGTTTATATAGAGGAGGAAGTGGGTTCAACCACCTTCTTAACTCACCTTGGGAACTTGCTTAAGACCTTGGGGACTTGTAAGATGAGTTAAATAGACTTTAACGGCTCTAATTGACCATTTCTCAGCCCATTTCCACGAGCTAGGTGGGCTGGGCTAGGTTTGGTCAACATGGGTTCAGACCTAGGTGACCATTTTGACCAAAATTTTAGACGAAAATGTCCTTGCACAGGGTTTTGCCCTTATTTTGTACTATTTATTTATTTTTTGTTTGAAATCGAGCTTATAAGGTTAAAACCTAGTTACTAAGCTCCAAATGCCATTGAATTATGATAATTAAATTTAAATTTTAATAAAATTTAAAAATTTTATCAAATTTGGTTCGAAAAGGGTATTTTCGTCCAAAACTTGATTGAAAATGGATTTCAACTGAATCAAACTTTCACTTGAGAAATTCAATTTAAATTTGGTATTTGATTCATGCATTTGACAAATTCAAATGTTTATTTGCCTTTCATAAACCATTTTAGGCTTTTTAATCTTAAGTTGACCGCAGAAGGGCAAAATTATCCAAATTGATCAATTTCGACCAATTGACCAAAATCAAAGCTCATTTGCAAGTAGTTTGACTTTATTTGAGGTAATTTGATAAATTTGGGTCAAGAAAGCTCTTAATTGAGCTAAATTGTATTTTGACTGAGTTTAGTCGAAGTGGGTTTGGTTCGGTCAAAGTCTATTTTCGTCCATTAATTGGATCATGAGACAGACTTACGTTTTGACTGTGTTGAGCCCATGGTGACCGAACCTAGCTGGAATTGGCACCACATTTGAGTGCACCCGGGTCAAACCTACTTGGATTAAGTAGGTTAGGTGAGTTTGACCAGTCTAGTAATTGCTTCCTTGAAAATGATTTTTTTCTTTAAGGAGGACCTCGTTAAAGAAGAGAGAGAGACATAAATGTCTCTCTTTTCCTAGGTTTCTCCTTTATTTCTTCTTGAAAATGACTTTTCTTCAATTAATTTGAGAGAAAATATTTATTTATTATTTTTTTTGACATGGAGGGGGCATGGCCCCTGGGGGGGCTCTTGACCACACGGGCTAGGTGGGGCCCACACGTGGGTCCCACGTAGCATTTTAGACTGAATTAGATCCAATTCTTGGATCTAAGTCAAAATTTGCATTTTGCAATTGGATTTGGATTTCAAATGACATTTGCAATTGAATTTGGACTCATAATCCTGCATTGGGATTCGTGTATTGGGTTAAATTCACGATTTGAATCTAATTGTTCTTTAGATTCGAAATTGGCTTTGAAATTGCAAATTTTCACAATTCTTTTGTGAAATTTTCACATTGCTTCAATTTTGATGTGGAAAAATTTGGGGTGTTAACAGATGCCCCTCTTTGCTGTTAAGCAAATTGAATAATTTGCTTAATAGCAAAGATTCACGCACCAAATTTTTGCAAATCGTTTGGAAAATCCATTTTTCAAATGATGTTGAACCATCCTCGCTCGAGGGGAAATGCTAGGCATAGACCTGAAATAAGAAGATTTTTCTCCATCTCATTGGAGACTTTGTAGAAGAATTAATGTTGGTTGAAAAATTTTGTAATTGTGAAAGTTTTTGCATTTGATGCTTGGAGAAATTTGCCCTCGATGCCTTCTAAACCATTGGCAAGTGTTTTTTCTCTCCTTTTACTTAGTTTTTCACATACTCGCTTTTGCTTTTGAATTTTGATTTTCTTTTTGAGCCACCCTTCACTCTTGGGAGAAATTCCTCACCACCCCAAAAGCTACTACGGAGTTCCACCGCTTTGACGGTTTTGTGTAGTTTGCTTTGTTTAATATCAAGTCTATCGGGCTTTCTTCTGAACCCTTGTAACAAGCTTTGGGCCGGTAACTCCTAGACCAGTTGGCCTCAAGGTACCAAATGTAAAACACTCACCGGGCTTACTTGCTCGAATTCAGAAGGCTTTAGGAGACTTAATATAAGCAAAATGTTCATGGATTGCTTTTTAGCTTCACGGCGTAAGCATAGGTCATATGCCCACCCGCGCCTGCTGAGCTTTAAACCAGAGGAACAACTACACTCACCCCGAGCTCATTCTCAACTCATTTCGCTTGATAGCTTTTTCTAGCATCTTGCCAAGGTCTTTTAGGTGACAAGACTTTTTCTTATGGCATCTCATGCTAGACCTTTACAAATGCCGATTGTCGGGACCAACATTAATTACTATACATTAGTCCCTCAATGTCTGTGAAATTTCTTGCCTATTTCAAGACGATGCCCTTGCAATTGTCCTCAAGACATGGGTTGAGTTTGAAAATTTTGATGCATTTTTGAAACTTTTCCCTAAGGGATACCATGCCCCTTAGTTGGTTTGAAAATTGTTACAAACATGCTTATCAAAGCACAACTATTTTGAATTTTTTTTTTTGAATTGCAAATTCAAGTATAGAATTTTTTGAGATGCAAAGCATTAATTGGATCGGGGATTTCAACCCCATCGGCATCAATCAGTCGATAAGAATTGTGAGGTAGAACCTCTTTGACAACATGTGGTGCTTCCCAGTTCGGCGCCCATTTTCCTTTGGGTCTACTCCTGAGTGGAACTATGGATCTTAAAACAAGATCATTTACCTGAAATTTTCTTTCAATGACTAATTTGGCATAATGTCGGGCGACTCTCTTACGATAGACTTCGGCATGCTCTGCCGCTTGTAGTCTTTTCTCGTCTAAGAGGTCTAATTGAGCAAGTCTCTTTTTTTGATATTTGCTAATTGGGAGTTCAATGAGAGCAGCAAATTTCATTGCTGGTTTTTGGACATGTAATGGAAGGACAATTTCCGTTCCATATACTAATTCTGCTGGTGTAGCATTGGTGGGTGTCCGAATTGTGGTTCGATACGCCCAAAGTGCATTGTGCATTTTCTCGTGCCAATCTCGGCCTGTTTCAACGGTCCTCTCTAAGACACGAATCAAAATCTTGTTGGTTGCTTCTGCCTGACCATTACCTTGAGGGTAATATGAGGCAGAAAAGTGATGTTGTATTTTGTGTTTGTGACAAAGATTGCGCATTTTCTCATTTTTGAAATGAGTACCGTTATCAGAAACGATATCATGCGGGATGCCAAATCTACACAAAAGATTTTTATGAATGAAGGACACTACGTGTTGTCCTTCGACTGTTTTTAAAGTGATCGCTTCCACCCATTTGGTGAAGTAATCTGTAGCTGCAAAAAAATACCTGTGTCCATTTGAGGCAGGTGGATTGATTGGACCGACTACGTCGAAGGCCCACATGGAGAATGGCCATGGTGAGCTGACCGAATGAAGGTACGCTGCTGGAGCATGAATCGATGGTGCATGCAACTGACATTTGATGCATTTCTTGACAAATTGGTGACAGTCTCTTTGCATTGTGGGCCAATAGTACCCTGCTCTGACTATCTGCTTGACGAGGGTCTGATACCCTACATGTCCCCCACAAATTCCTTCATGGGCTTCTTGAATGACTTCTAGTGCCTCATTTGCATCGAGACATCTAGCATATTCTGTGCTGAATCCTCTTCTGTATAGGATGTCGGCTAGAATGAAATATCTTGAAGACATGTGTCTCAAAACTCTTTGCTCTTTTCGAGACATTTCTGGTGGAAGTGTTCCAGTTTGGAGAAAATCCTTGATGTTCTGATACCATGGTGTTTCTCTACTTTCTGCTTGCAACACCTGTTCTGGTATGACAAAAGATGGTTGTTCGAGTCTTCCAACTTCAAAAGATCTGATAGATTCTTCAGGTTTGAAGGCAATGGTAGAGCCTAAACTGGCTAAACCGTCTGCTATTGGGTTAAATTCTCTTTTGACATGTAAGAGTTGACATTCCTCGAACCGTCTTAAGAGGGAAGCTGCTAACTCTTGATATGGGATCAATTTTTGATCTTTGACTTGCCAATCTCCATTGACCTGACTGACAGCTAAGAGAGAATCTCCAAAAATGCGAACTCTCTGCACTTTAAATTTGAGCAACATTTTGAGTCCTTGGATTAAGGCCTCGTACTCTGCCATATTATGCATGCAGGAAAAATTCAATTTGAGAGAGTAAGGAATCATTTCCCTTTCTGGTGTAATGAAAAGTATCCCAATGCCTGCCCCAGCTGTGCTCTTAGATCCATCAAAGTACATCTCCCAAATCGGCTCTGGTTCAGTTGTCAGGATTTGCTCATCTGAAAAATCATCATTTGTTCTAATTTCTTCATATAGAGGAAAATCTGCCAATTGGTCTGCAATGGCTTGCCCCTTGATTGATTTTTGTGACACATATTTCAAATCATATTGCATCAGCAAAACCTGCCACTTTGCTATCCTTCCATTCAGAAATGGCTGTTCGAGGATATATTTGAGTGGATTAAGTTTGGATAAAATTTTAACTTCACAAGCCAATAGATAATGCCTTAATTTTTGACACATCCACACCAAGGCTAAGCAAGTTTTTTCCATGTGCGAGTAGTTCTTTTCATACTGCACAAATGTCTTACTGATGTAATAAATGACATGTTCTATTCGGCATCCTTCTTCATATTGAGCCAGAAATCCACCACAGGCTGAATCGTTAACTGTGATGTAAAGGAGTAGAGGTTCCCCTAAAATTGGAGGTTTTAAAATTGGTGGACAAAGAAGATACTTCTTGATCTTTTCGAATGAGGCTTGACATTCATGCCCCCATTCAAATTTGACTCCTTTCCGCAGTAAATGGTTGAAGGGTTCGCACCTCATGGCGAGATTAGATATAAACCTTCTGATTGACTGAATTCTGCCTTGCAAGCTGCGTAGCTCCTTAAGATTTGTTGGGGGTGACATTTCGATGATCGCCTTTGCTTTGGAAGGATCCATCTCGATTCCCTTTTGGCTGACCATAAATCCCAAAAGCTTACCGGATTCCACACCAAATACACATTTTTGTGGATTCAATCTAAGTTTGTATTGTAAGAGTCTATCAAAAACTTGAGAGAGAATGTTGATGTGATTCTCCCTTGTTTTTGACTTAATTAGTAGATCATCTACATATGCATCCATGATTTGATGCATTTGGTCATGAAAAATAGCTGCCATAGCCCTTTGATATGTTGCCCCAGCGTTCTTCAAACCAAATGGCATTACTGTATAGCAGAAGGTACCTCATGGGGTTGTAAATGATGTTTTGGCTTGATCTTGAGCTGCCAACTTAATTTGGTTATAACCAGAATATCCATCCATAAAGGAGAACATAGCGTGACCTGCGGTACTGTCTACCAACAAGTCAATGTTTGGAAGTGGGTAGTCATCCTTTGGTGTAGCCTTATTCAAATCTCTGAAATCGATGCAGAGCCGAATTTTGCCATTTTTCTTTGGGACTACCACAATGTTTGCTAACCATTCAGGATAGTCGATTGTTCGGATGAACCCTGCCTTTAGTAGGTCTTCCAGGCCTTCCTTAACTTGCCCCTCAAGACGAGGGTCTAGTTTCCTCAACTTTTGTTTGATTGGCTTGCATTCTGGTTTCAATGGTAGTCGATGCTCGACTAATTTTGTATCAAGTCCTGGCATGTCCTCATAAGTCCACGCAAAGGCTTCTTGACGCTTTTTGAGGAAGTCTATCAACTCTTTTCTTTCTTCTGCTGAGAGACTTGTTCCAATTTGCAAAATCTTTGGACTATCTTCCGTGCCAATGTTAATTTCCTCAATCGGATCATTAATCAGAGGTGACGGTTGATCTTGCCTTCTCATTTGGATGAACTCTGGACATTCGGCCTCAGTGAGTTCTGGATTTATCTCCTTAAAAGCTTTTGATGTTTGATCCTCAAATACCATCCTAAAGATTGTAAAGAAGTTAGATGAAATTTGAGACATTGTATATGGAAGTAATTTGCATTTGTCATTGTATTTTTTTTTTAAGGTATTACAAAATGAAGACACTTGGTCTATTTGAGTACAATGACGACAAAATGACAAAATGATGGCGGATTTGTTGATTCAAATTGATGGTGAACATCCGCCTATGGTATTGCTCTTGACGAAATGTACTGGCTTGAATTCTTCCTCAACATCCACTTTTTCATAGCTTTGGCACCCCAAGGCTTGAGTGCCTCGTTGTCCTGTCAAGGTAACTGGTTCCAAGATTCCATTTTCATGTTTGCCAAGGCCAGTAAATGGCTGGTAGCCATGGCGTATGAGTAAATCCAATCCTTTCTCATTCTGGCAGAATTTCTTGAACAATGGATGACTTTTGTAACTTGTTTCAACTTTGGTACCCTTTTTCACCCATACCTGTTTCTTTGGTTTCTGAATGGCCAATCTGCTAAGACTTTGAGATATTTCTTCCTCTTTGCAGACTTGAATACTGGGTACCTCAATTGTATATGTTGGTACCGGAATCATTGGGTGTACAAGCCGACTTTCCCTATCCTCTGCATAGATGGTTATAGAATTCCCGTTGTGAGTCCATTTGACACACTGATGTAGAGTGGAGGGAACTGCATTGATAGCATGGATTCATGGCCTGCCAAGTAACAAGTTGAAGGAGGGTTCTATATCCACCACATGAAATAAAACCCGATGATACGTCTCAGAAATATTCAAATCCAAACATATGCATCCTAGGCATGGTTGTCCTGTCCCGTCATATCCATGGATGAAAATTATGGATGGAGTATAGTCGGTCTGTCTTATGCCCAACTCACGAGCTATTTGTTGTGGACAGATGTTCAGGCTTGCTCCACCATCAATTAAAACGTGGGAGACTCTGGTGCCCCTTGTCTCTATCACTATGTGCAAGGCGTCATTGTGCGATGCACCTCCAGTTGGTAGATCTTTATCAGAGAATATGATTGGACTATTTTCACATAGTTCAAAAGCCCATTCATTCCCCCTGTTAGGGTTAAACCCTCCCTTCTTGACTTCAGGTAAGGGGTCCAATTCATTGAAAATGGATTCCAATGGTTCAGGGTCGCACACTTGTGACTTCTGATCAATCTCTGTCAGATGGTCTTGTTTAACCAGTCCGGTTTGTGCATTGATGGATCCTTTATCATGTTTGAAAATCAATCCAAGGAAATCCAGGGACGCTGTATCCCTTTTGTTTGTCACCATAATTTGACGACCTGTTGAAAATCTGACCATCGAAACTATTCCTTTGCCATGTTTAGGAAAAGGATTCTTGAGAATGTCCGGCTGTTCACTGACCTCTTTGATTATTTCTTTGTCAACTGCATCTTGCACAATATTTTTAAGTACAAGGCAGTCTTCTGTATCATGTCCTGGAGCACGATGAAATTTGCAGAATTGCTCTTTGTTTTTCCCCATCATTGGTGGGGGGTTGGAGACTTTTGGGAGGAACAGAGTACCTCTTTCGATTAGCATATGCATGACCTCTTCATAACTTTGTTGTAATGGGGTGAATTTTCTATCGTACCTCCATCCAGGATGTTTGTTTTTGGTGCCACTACTACTGCCACTAGCTCTGTCCATTACCCCTTTATTCTTGAGATATTCGGACTTTTCTTTCTTGAAGGCTACAGCGTTGGCTACAATGTTGGCTGGAGCATTCTGACTTTTGCTATTCTTCTTTGTATCTTCCCTTACTTTTACCGGGATGACCGCATCAAAAGCTCCATTCTCAATTCCTGCTTCAAAGCATTCTGTCCTCTCAATGAGATCGATGAAAGACTTGATTGGAGCATTGAAAATGAGGCCCCTTAATGGTTGTGTCAAATTGTTTACGATCAATCCCATTGCATGTGATTGAGAGATTGGGTCTCTCATCTTGTTGCAAGAAGACCTCCACCTCTGAATAAAATCTCTTACCTTTTCACCTGGCCTCTGTTTTAGATAGCATAATATGGTGATCGTTGGTGCAGTTTCAACGTTTTGAATTAACCTTTTGATGAAAAGGTTGATTAACATGTCAAAATTTTTCAATTCCACTGGGTTGATGTGTTCCCGATACCATTGTGATGCAATTCCTTCTAGGCTTCTAGGGAAACATCGAAAGAGGGCCCTATGATTGTGGCGGAATTTGTAGCATTCAGCAAAGAACATGGCCAAATGTGCCTTTGGGTCTCCATGGCCATCAAATTTGATAAATTTCTTGGGCAAGTTTTTTATGTGTTTGTCATTTTCGAAGCTTTCGTAGAAATCTTCGCAAGTGAAATTTCTCTTGTTCTTGCCTTTAAGTTGTACTGCATTTAACTTCTTTTCAACTTCCTGGATTTTTGTTTTCCAGGATTCTCCCTTCTTCTTTTTCTTGAGAGTTTTCGGTTCTTCCTCACTACTAGATTCTGTTGTAGCGTCTTCAGAAGAGTCTGAACTGCTTGATGAGTACTTTCTTGTTTTCTTCCCTTTCTTTTTGGCTTTTTCTGCCTGCACTTGTTCTTCATTGAACATGATCATGTATTTTCGGAATCTTCTGTATTCCTCAAATTCCGAATCATTTATTTCCAGCTTGGGAGGTGTTTTTGAGGAGGATTCTTCTCCCCTGTCTCCTATAAAGGTTGATCAAGCTCCATTTCACTCCTTCTCCTGCTTTGGCTTCTGGTTTCAACCATAAAGCGGATGTTCACCTTGCAAGAAGAAAAATTGAAAATGTTAGGATGTGAATTAATGAGAGATGACAAATTTTGATTACATATTAAAAGAAAGATGAAAATGACAAAACTTGACAAAGTTTAACATAACTTGACAAAACTTGACAAATTTTGGCTTAATGACAATGAACTAGACATGACAATCTAGGACAGAAGGATAGATGGGCGGACTTCATCCCACCATTTTACATATTCGGGACCCATTCCTGGACCAAGGACAAGATACAAGTGAGCAAATGATTCCCAACGTTGCTGGGCATAGGTGTATATCCTAGACCACTCTTCAGTGTCTAGTTCACACTCCACAATGGCTCCTTCCGACTCAATTGGATATGTCTTCCTCTGACGCAATGAGAATTGCCTGAGGCAACGCTCTGGATGATATTCAATTATGAAAAACGGTCCCAATAGAAGACTTCCTCTGACTGGGTTGTAAGTGTATCTTGACTTGATGACCTCTCGATCAAAGAAGTCCCAAATGATGGTGGAGTCATCAACTTCCTCCATCTCTCTGCGGTAGTGCTCCATACTGGATAACTGACCGTCTGTGTTTTGAAAATGACATGATTATGGCCCCACATGTTTGTAGAACCATGCTTGCAGTGCAAAGACACATCCTTCTATCGAGTCTGCATCTCCAATTGAAAATTTGGCCAACCCTCTGTAAAGGAATGCCAAGGCTGCCATTGCTATGGAAATGTGATGGACTTTGACATGCCCCCATTTTCTGAAGAGGCGAGCTATGCGGAAATCCATTATGTGTTCTTCATTATTGAAGAAGATAAGACCCACGGTACAAGTCACCATGGAGTTTTTGTACTTGTCTGCAACACTTCTAGATAGCGACGCAGAGTTGACAAATTGGGAGTATGTTTCACCAAGCTCTTGTAGTTGAAGATATTGATGTCCATCTTTCTCTAGAAAATGCCAACTCCTTTTCCCTGTGAGTTTACAAATCACTTCTAGAGTTTTGACTTGACCTTGGTTTACAAGGAACTGGTCTTCAATTGGACTCTTGGGTCACCTTTTGGTTCTGGCAAACCCATAATGTTGGAGAACTCATCAAGAGTGATTATCATTTCACCCCATGGAAACCAGAATGTGTTGGTCATTGGGTTCCATCTTTCAGCAATTGCATGGATTAGATTGCCATTGATAGGTTGTATGGCAAGACTGACTGCTTCTTCAAGACCGCAATCCTCTAAGTGATCCGGGAACATACACCGAAAAGTTGGGTACCATGAAAGATACCACTGAGGTAGGTAGACTCCACTTGGGATGATGCGAAGTCCGGATCGGCCTTGACATGACCCGAATAGGATGTGGTCATATGGGAAGATACTTTCTGAGTCTATCTAGACAAGAGAAGGTATTAGACTTTGACATGAATTGACCCAATAGAGACTCGAGAAGAGTTTTGACATTGGGTTTGGACATGTCCGACATTGGTGAAAATAACTCATATATGATCCAAATAAGTCTTTAGACAAACAATGACGGGTCCCA